>NC_089588.1:83973755-84153755 GCF_019320115.1 Miscanthus floridulus
CAACGGCACCGCCTTCGCCTACGGCCAGACCAGCAGCGGAAGACGTTCACCATGAACGGTTCCGACGCCGACCCCGGCATCATTCCCCGCGCGGTCCGCGATGTCTTCGACACAGTGCGCCAGGTGCGTTGGTTGCTCGATTAACTGCTTCCTGAACAAGATGGTGCGATTGTTAGATTGGTTGCTGCGATTGCTTCTGCTGCGCCGAGTGATTTGTTGGGTTTGGGTCTGTCTGGGTCAGGCCGACGACCGCGAGTTCCTATCCGGGTGTCTTACATGGAGATCTACAACGAGGAGATCAACGACCTCTTGACAATTGAGGGCCAAAAGCTGCGGATTCATGAGAGCTTAGAGGTAAGTACTCCTTTGGACATTTTTTTTTCTTTGATTTCTGGTAGTTTTTTGTAACAATGAAAAAACTATTGTTGCCTATAGCGTGGAGTCTATGTGGCCGGTTTGCGGGAGGAGATCGTGAACAGCGCAGAGCAAGTGTTTGAGCTGCTCCAGCTTGGAGAAGGCACATTTCTGTCTCTACGTTTTATTTTTCATCAACTGCGAAACTTGTGTAACCGTTTGTCACTACTTCTTTATTGTTTTCAGCGAACAGGCATTTTGGGAGACCACATGAATGTGCGGAGCAGTCGGTCACACACTATTTTCAGAATGGTATAGAATTCCGAATTCCCAGTAGTTCTGTAATTGCAGCTGTTCCAAAACCATTTTCTGTAGCTGAATGGTAGCGATAACTAAATCAAGAATGTTCTGTTTATATTGGTCTCAGGTAATTGAGAGCAGTGGTAAGGACCAGACAGACTGTGGGGATGCTATCCGCGTATCTGTTTTGGTATGTACTGCTCACTCTATACCCAGGTATCATGTATGTAGTAAAAGTAAATCTGTAGAAAATATTGTGACTTACCCTTTTGTTTTACATTTAGAATTTGGTGGACCTTGCTGGGTCTGAAAGAATCTGAAGACAGGGGCAGAAGGGGTACGTTTGAATGAGGGGAAGTATATATAACAAGAGCTTGATGATTCTTGGGAATGTCATCAAGAAGTTGAGTGAGAATGGAAAACAGGTACTGTCTATAGAGTATTGCATAAGTATCTCCCTCATGTGTTTCCCAAACCTATAACTTCCTTTAGGTGGACTGTGCTAAATTTGATGGAAAATCAATCTGGAGACGTACATGTTATTATGGTTATGATTGAGTTGTTATAGGCAAGGATCACCACTGATTGTTCTGTTTTATAAGCCAAGCCCTGGGTCATTCTTGACTATATTTATGTAACCTTTCATCCTCCATAATTAATCCATTAATTCTGTGCCATATTCTCGCTTACAGTATACTTGTTATAATTTTTTAATTGATCCTATTACTGTCTTAGTGCATCGTAATGTTAGTCGCTGAATTCTTACTCTTGGTAGTAGCAGGATTCTTACTCTCATCGAGAGAGGATGACACTAAGAGTTGGGGTAATTTTCTGGTTTATTTCTAAATGCCATGCTAACCTGAGGGGTTGGGGTACATATTTATAGGCTGCTAGCCAGCCAAGCATATGTCAAGATGCTAGTCTAAGATGCTAGTCTAAGATGCTGTCCTAGATGCTAAGATGCTGTCCTCTAAGATGCTGTCCTCTAGTCTAAGATGCTGTCATCTAAGATGCTGTCCTCTAGTCTAGATGCTGTCCTAAAAACAGACTATGCAGCCACAAGGACCATGTGACCAGCACAGCTCCACAAAGACTAGCCCACACATGAGACTTATCCCATCATTCCCCCCCTAAGTCTTGTGCGTCGTCCTGTGGGAAAGTTGAACCATCCCGGTCATGGAGAAAAGTTCAAGGAACTTGATCCTCCCAAGGGGCTTGGTGAGCAGGTCCGCAAGCTGGTCCTTGGTGTTGATGTAGCTCGCCTTGATGCTCCCTTCCTCCAAACAGCCTCGGATGAAGTGGTACTTCACCCGGATGTGCTTGCTGCGTTCATGTAACACGGGTTCTTTGCCAGGGCCAGAGCGGACTTGCTGTCCATCCTGAGCTCCACTGCTCTAGTGTCTCTACCGAAGAGATCACCGAGCAGTCGAGCGAGCCAGAGCGCCTGAGTCGAAGCGGTGGAGACCGCTATGTACTCGGCCTCGCAGCTGGACAGGGCCACCACCTGCTGCTTGACCGACTGCCAGCTAACGAGGCACTTGCCGAGGAAGAAGATGATCCCGCTCGTGCTCTTGCTGGTGTTGATGTCACCGGCGTGGTCGCTGTCGCTGTACCCGACGAAGTGTGCCGCCCCAGGGCACCTAGGGTAGTAGAGGCCGTGATCGAGAGTCCCCGCAACGTAGTGGATGATCCTCTTCACAGCCTGCTGGTGCTTGTCGTCGTCGCGCTGCATGAACCGACTAACGTAGCCGACGGAGAATGCCAAGTTCGGCCGTGTGTGGGCAGGTAGCGAAGGCTCCCACAAGACGCTGGTACTCGGCGTAGCATCCACCTCCTCCGTCGTGCTGTCGCGGCTCAGCTTCAGCCTCTCCTCCATCGGAGTGAGAGCTGGGTTGCAGTCGGTGAGCCCAGCTAGCTCAACGACGCGCTTGGCATAGGCGGTCTGTCGAAGCGTGATCCCGGAGTCATCCTGGTGCATCTCGATTCCCAGGTAGAAGGAGAGAGGCCCCAGGTCACTCATCTGTAAGGTGGCCTTCATCTCTTCCTGAATGCCGCCACCCCTCGCCGGGGGACATCCCTTTGCCGTGATCACCAAGTCGTCGACGTAGACACCCACCAGCAGAGCATTTCCTCCCCACTGCCCCGTCGGTAGATGGCCGCCTCGTGCGGGCTTTGCTCGAAGCCTATCCCCTTTAGCATGGAATCCAACTTGGCATTCCACGCCCTCGGCCTGCCGCAAGCCATAGAGGGCCTTGCGCAGGCGGAGCACCTTGCCTCTTCCTCTCCCGGGGATCGCAAATCCCGGTGGCTGGTGCACGTAGACCTCCTCCTTCAAGTCGCCGTTAAGGAACGCCGACTTGATGTCCATGTGATGAACACGCCAGCCCTCCTGGGTAGCTAGCGCAAGGAGGAGTCGCACGGACTCCATCCGTGCCACGGGAGCAAAGGCGTCGTCGAAGTCGACCCCCTCCTGCTGCACGAAACCTCGTGCCACCAAGCGAGCCTTGTGCTTGACGATGGCGCCCGGCTTCATCCCCTCTTAGCTTGTACACCCACTTAAGGGTGATCGCGCGGTGACCACGAGGAATGTCAGCAAGCTCCCAGGTGCGGTTCTTCTCGGCCGCATCCATCTCCAACTGCATCGCGGTGCGCCATGCCGCGTGTCTCTCGGCCTCTGCAAACACCGAGGCTCGCCGTCGTCAACACGCAAGGTGCAACTGTGCCTCCAGGTCATGAGCACCGGTCCCGCACCGGCTGGTCGCCGAGAAGGTTCTCCATCGTACGGTACCGCAACGGCTCGCCGTCGTGGTACGCGTCAATGCGCTCCTTGTCGTGAGAGCGGAGTAGC
This sequence comes from Miscanthus floridulus, assembly GCF_019320115.1. Classification (NCBI taxonomy): domain Eukaryota; kingdom Viridiplantae; phylum Streptophyta; class Magnoliopsida; order Poales; family Poaceae; genus Miscanthus; species Miscanthus floridulus. Next base: position 83,977,258 of record NC_089588.1, read on the forward strand.
GAGCTCAACCGGGCTGTGCTCGACACGAGCTGGTGTTGGAGTAGACGTGCCCGGAGAGGTTCCTATCGGTGCTGCTGGAGTGCGTGGTGGAGCCGGCGAAGGACTCATCGCAGCCGAGATCCTGGCTGGAGAGCGTGGTGCTGTCGGAGTAGCAGGCGTCGGGGTCGGTGGAGGCTCAGGGACTGGGGTAGACGCGCTCCCGAGAAGAAGCTGCCTACTCCCCTAGCTCCCTCGAAGTGGACGTACTCGCCAGTGAAGTCGTCGTACATCGCCGAGCCGTCGTCCACCGCCTTGTCCCACGCCCATCCTCGCCCTTCGTCGAACACAACATCGCGCGCCGTGCGCACACGTTGTCTTCGGGTCGAGGATGCCGTAGGCCTTCAAGCCCTCCGTTAGCCGATGAACACTCCCGGAGTGCTCCTGTCGTCGAGCTTGCTGATGTGGCCAAGCTCCTTAGCAAACGTGAGGCAGCCGAAGACCCGCAAGTGGGAGACCGCCGGCTTGCGCCCATGCCAAGCCTCGTACGGCGTCCTATCATCGAGCGCCTTGGTAGGCGAGCGGTTGAGGATGTAGACGGCCGCCACCACCACCTCTCCCTAGAAGACAGCTGGCATCCCCCTCTGCTTGAGAAGGGCCCGAGCCATCCCCACAACCGTCTGGTTGCGCCGCTCGACAACGCCGTTCTGCTGCGGGCTGTACGGCGCGGCGTAGTGGCGCTGAATGCCCTCATCAGCGCAATATGACGCGAATTCAGCCGTCGTTGTCGGTCGCAGCACGCGTAGCTTGCGGCCGTACTCCGCTCCTCCGCACAGCCTGCGAGCGCCTGATGGCGTCCGCAGCCTCTCCCTTGCTCCGAGGACCATCACCCACATGTAGCGGGAGAGGTCGTCGACGAGCAGCAGGAAGTAGCGTCGTCGCTCCCGGTGTGGCCGGTGTCATCGGGCCACACAAGTCCCCGTGCACAAGCTCGAGCCTCTCCCTGGCTCGAAAGCTCGCCCGCTGGGAAAAGGGAGTCGCCTCTGCTTCGTCAACACGTAGACGTCGCAGAGCTGCTCCACATGGTCGAGGCACGGCAGGCCTCGCACCATCTCCGTGGCACTGAGCCGCTTCAGGGCCTCGAAGTGAAGGTGCCCGAAGCGCTCGTGCCACTGCCACCCTCGTCATCCCGACGAGCAGCGAGACAGAGGGGTTTGTGCCACCTGCACGTTAAGGATGTAGAGTCGATTTGCGCTTCTGGAAACCTTGGCAAGAAGGCGACGACGGCGATCCCAAATCCTCATGACTCCATCCTCAACCACCACGCGCGAACCGTTCTCATCCAGTTGTCCCAAGCTGATGATAGAGTTCCTCAACGCGGGGATGTAGTAGACTCCAGTGAGTAGCCTATGCTCACCAGACACGGCAGTGAAGATGACAGAGCCGACGCCCTTGATCTCCACGCCGGAGGCATCCCCAAACTTGACGGAGCCTCGGACTCTAGAGTCAAGCTCGGTGAAGAACTCCCGTCGACCGGTCATGTGATGGGTGGCGTCGGTGTCGAGGCACCACCCGTCAATCTTGTTGTTGCCGGAGCCGTCGCCGAGGAGGGCGTGTGCTTTTGGCTCGTCAAGGTGGAGGAGAGCCGCTACGGCCAGTGCCGCTGGAGGTAGCTCGATGCTTGCATGTGCCATGAACAGAGCCGGCGGCTCCTCCTCCGCCTGTGACGTGGGCCTGGCCGCGTCGTGGCTTCGACGAGTCCTTGGCCCAATGGCCAAGCTGGCCGCAGTTTCGGCAGGCGTCGTCTCGTGCCGGCTTGTGCCTGCCCGGCGCTGCCCTAGGCGCCTCCGCGGGCATCACCCTCGGCACGTCCTCGGCGCCCCAGCCTGGGCGTCTCTGCGCGGCTTGCCATGCTTGCGGCCGCCTGTCGCGGAAGAAGGCTCCCCCTTCTTCCGGTCACCTTGGCTGGCAAGCCACTGCTCCCGAGTGAGAAGGAGCTTCCGCCAGTGGTGATGGGCCCCGAGAAGGAGCTCTGTTTCCCTTTCCTTCCCGCGCTTTGGCACCGCGGTTTCCCGCGTTTCTTTCCCGCGCCATAAATTTCTCCTCCCGCGCGCAGACGACTTCCCCCCCGCGGCATCCCCGCCTCATATTCCGACTAGGCGACGGCACGCAATCGTGCCAAGGCGACGCCATACGCGGGCTATACAAGGTGACCCCGACGCCCAGGTTGGGAAACCGCTCTCGGCGCCAATCGTCGCCTAGGCGACGCCGTAAAAACATAGGTGTGGAGTTGCCATTATAAAGCTTTACTACCAAAGTATACATAAGTAATATTGTAACATTTATAAAATTGAAAAAAAACGAGGGAGGGGGGGGAATATACATGGTTCTATAAAATTTCTCACTTCTGGTAAAAAAAATTTGGGTGCAAAGACACGCCCAAGAAGACAGAGCACTAGATAATTGTGAGCCCACGCCTTTGTTTCTTAAAAACAGGCACATATCACTGTCTCATACTAGACAGTTGAGTCGGCGGCTCACGTGTTTTTAAGAAGATGAATCAATTAGTGGACACAACAGGTAAGAAACATATTTGAAAAGGAATCAATTAGCAAGTACAACAAGAAAAAATATTCCATTCTTGTTTTTGTCTTTAGAATTCTAGTTTTAGGAGAGAAGACCTCATATCTGTCCACCACTGCTCTTTGAGCAGTAGTTTACCATGTCAAGTGCACAGCCAACTAATATTAACAAATACCCCCATCAAACAAGTATTTAACAAATAAATTAGATCAACATGATTGTAGTAAGGTGGTTCATACATGCCTCCATGTCTCTAACAACCCATAATGCATGCTTGTCAATGTGACCCAAACATACCCATTATATAACAGTGCCACTTACGGGTTGATGTATTTCTAAAGTGACTTAGCTTGGGTTTACAGTTATGCACATGTTCCGGCAGCAGTGTGTTGACTATTTGTGAACAATTTTCCTACTCAAAATAAAGCTGCCCGATTATATATTCTTCCCATCCCATTCTATATATGTTCACATAAATTCACTGGCCTTGAATAAACCAATTAGAAGTAGGTTGTTTTATATTTATGACAGCATAAATAATATGTAAGCTACACAACCATACCAGAAAGAGCAGGGAGGCGGGGGAGGACGCTGGGAGGCAGGGACGCCAGGTGGCCAGGCCGATGTGTGGTGGCGGGAGGAGCGTCGCGCCGGGATGGCGGGGGTCCGGCAGCGGCACGGGAAGGCGGGGGCCCCGGCGGGGGCGGCCGGCGGCGCGGTGGCGGCCCGGCGGCGGAGGGCGGTCCGGTAGCGCGGGGTGGGGGGTGGCGGTCCGGCAGCGCGGAGAGCGGTCCGGCGGCGCGGCACGGTGTGCGTGTGTGTGCGGGTGAGTGTGTGATTGTGTGTGAGTAAGTGTGCGGCCGGATAGGGTAAAAACCAAAGGGCTTTGTCGAGTGCCCGTGATTTCGCACTCGGCAAAGTAAAGGTATGCCGAGTGCCAGATTGCGGGCACTCGGCATTGTTTTTTTTTCAATTTCCAACCGGTACGGTACTGGTAAGTGGGGCCGGCTTGGGTATATTGCCGAGTATCCACTATATGACACTCGACAACTATATTGTTTGCCGAGTGTCGTACAGTTAACACTCGACAAAATAAATTGATATTTCGTGCCCACCCACCCCCTTCTTCGTAACGTGTTTTACTAAATTTGTTACGATGTAATTTGAAAATACCTTATCAAATTCACTCAACAATGCATATTTGATTTTTCTACGAATATTAATCCATTATTTCATGCAGTTATAGCTCAAATTCAATTTATATCAATTAAAATTCTATAATTACTGTTAATAAATTAAAATTATCAAACGGATCCGGAAAATTACCAAAATTTGGCGTGAACCAATCTATGTTGTCTATTGCCTATGCAAAAAGTTTTAAAGTCAAACCCCAGTTCGACCGTCACTTTGACTCCAAATCTTACCGGATCCTTTTCAACGCTACGATTCTTCTTCGGAGATGCTTCGGTTTGTAAGCGTCGTACGTGACAAATTGTGCGAAACCTTCTCAATTTTTTCCACAGTCTCCACGTATGATATCAGGAGATCTTGACAAATCTCGTCATTTTCAGACTTTGTTTGCTTTTTTAGAATTTAAAAGCCATTCGGCCACACGTTCGTGGTCGTGTTTTCCTTAATAAAATGTTCGAAATTTCTTTTCGTTCCCGAGTAAGACCCCAAAATGGACTCAATAACATGAATATGATTTCTTCTCCACTCAATTTATTCCATTATTTGAATCACTTGCGGTTCAAATTTGACTTAAACCAAAAATTCCTCTAAATGCAATAAATTAATTAAATATAGGAAACAAATCGATAAATATACCAAATTTTAACATGTAGTACCACATGTTGTATGTGGAGAGTAGAAAAAAGTTTGAAGGGCAGGAGAGGAAAAAAATTATTATTTTGCCGAGTGCCAATAAAAAACACTCGGCAATAACATTATTGTGCCGAGTGTCAATAAAAAAACATTCGGCAAACCTTGTCTTTGCCGAGTGTCTCGACACTGTTCTAACGGCAGGGCGGCGCACCCAACGGCCGTCACATGGCCGCCGCACGCCCAGCGCACGTGCCTATACTTTGCCGAGTGTCCGTGTTTGCCGAGTGTTTCGTTGTAGTTTGCCGAGTGTTTTTTTATTAGGCACTCAGCAAAGTTCGATTTTGCTAAGTGCTATCTGTTTGCCGAGTGTTTGAATTCAAAACACTCGGTAAATAGGATATTTGTCGAGTGTCCGATGGAATACACTTGGCAAACCCTTAGGCACTCGGCAATTATACTATTTCCGGTAGTGTAGAGACCGTACCAAAATATCCGGAACCAAAAAAAAAAATCGGTTCTGGATTCATACTAACCAAAATAATTATGGCTAGTTTAGCTCTGGACTTGGTTAACCGAAAGAACCAATATATGAAGGTCTTCTAACTAGAAGGCCAACCAAATAGTCGTCGCTGCATCAATGAGTTTTTTGCCTGCGGTTGTTCCAATGGTAGAAGCTTATGCAGTGAAGGAAGGATTGAACTTGGTGAATCATATTGGCTGCAGAAACTCATGGTGCAGTCGGACTGTCAAGCAGTGTCGACATCACGAGGGATGGAGGCTTCACAGCATCAGCGGCAGCGCCAGCTCAGAGCGAACACCCCCTGGCCATCCCGGCTCCCTCTCCTCCATTGATTCGCCTGTGGCCTGGGGCTGCATCGGCCTTCCAGCGGGCCCGAGCAGCGGAACTCCCAGCGGGCGCGCATGGTGTCGGCGGCCTTCCTAGTGGGCGTGAGCGGCGGTGGCGGTGGCTTACAGTGCATTGGGCGGCGATGGCGGCCCTCTCCAGCGGCGAGCAGTTGTGCGGGCCGGCGTGGGTTAAGGAGGGCCAGATCTAAAGTGCCATGTTTTTTTTCTTCTATTTTCCCTTTTTTTCCTTCTATTCGTTGCTGTAAACGATGGCTCGGTTAGTTTAGTTCTAACCGAAACTGAACCAAACTACCGAGACCGAAATTCCTCGCTTCCTAGTTATCTGAGCCATCGGTTCTCAGTTTTCCTACTAACCAAATTTGGTAAAAAACTAAGGAACTGAACCGATTGGTCGGTTAACCCAATGCCCAACCCTACGGACACAATAGAACTCATGATCGACAAGCCGTTGACCTCGGCAAGCGCGATGCCCTTCTGGCTTTCTAGAGGCTGGATGCTGGATGTACATACGCATAAGCATGTAGCGATGAACTAAGAATATTGCCTGGCGGTACACGACTGAATAATGCATGGATGCGTCTATCGTAGTGAAGGCGGAACACACTACGTCAAAAAGCATTTGTAGGGGCGGTTGTAGACCATTTGTAGGAGCGGTTTACCCAGCCGCCCCTACGCAAGGGTCTCTACAAATCATGCATTTGTAGGGGTGATTTGTAGGGGCGGCTCTTATTACCAGCCGCCCCTAAAAATCAATTTGTAGGGCGGCTGGAAACAACAGCCGCCCCTACAAATCGATTTGTAGGGGCGGCTGTAGTACCAGCCGCCCCTACCAACGGGTATTTGTAGGGGCGGTTCAATCTAGAACCGCCCCTACAGTACGTTTTCCCGCAAAAAAAATCGCTTTTTCAATTCAAAATCGCTTTGCCGAACGTCCCACAACCAACGTTCCGAACCGCGTTCGCGTTGCCGAACGCCCCGTGACCAGCGTTCGCGTTGCCGAACACCCCGCGACCGCGACTACAAACATAAGAGTATTCTATAAACTACAATTACAAGTCCAATTCACATGAATATATACAATCCATCATTAAATATACAAATTCCATACACATTGTTATCAACGTCCTAGAGCTAGCCTTTCTGTCTCACGAAGGTGTTGGTACTGAGGATTTGTACCTAACTCAGACTCTCGGTCATGGTAGGCGCCTCTGACGTGTACAATCTGGTCCAATATGAAGTTGCAAAGGTCGCCGACGAGCTCTAAGAGTTGGTCATCCTTGTATGGGTCTCTTTTCATTCCTTTCTCTTCTCTCCACTACAAGAAAACAAGTTTCGGTTTAGTATTTCATACCATTTACGAAGTTTTTATACTATGGGTGAAGAGGTTCAAACTTACCCTTAAGGGGTGTCTCCTGTAGGCACCGGTGTTACCCATCATAGAACATATATAGTATCCACAATGTACACTCCCAGGCTTCTGCTTGGGGCACTGTGTGTTTTGCATATGAAAATGTTTAGTAATGCTTTTGACAGCCATGTAACGGAGTACTGAAGAAGTAAGTTACACTTACCGCACATAGTGTTTTTATAGCCAGCTTTTCCTTCCTTGCTGGATCATGCCTTCCATGATGATTAGTGACATAGAACCTAAATGCCCTGTTCGAATTATTTTAGCAAATACAACTTGTTAGTATCCAAAAGTGAACGTTACAAGTATGTATACAAACATATAAGCTAATGAGGATTGTCGATATGTATACGTCTTGAGAATCGATATGAAGTCTTTGTATGTCACCGTGTCCTTATCTAATGAATCAAAGACCCATGCCATGCTCCTCCCGACATCGACGGCTATACAAATCCAGTGGTTGCTGCATGGATTTAATCATAGAACTAGATAAGCCCTTTTGCATCGAATGAAATATATCGAACAAAGCTTTAAGTATAGAGTTGAGCTTACTCGAAGTTGTATGGTAGCCATATAGTAGAGTGGTGTTGGAGATTTTTGAAAGCCAAGGCAATGTATGCCGCAACCTTAAGGGACTCTTCCCTTAGCTTCGCACTACGGATGCGCTCTTTCTCCCGAAGAGTCTTTGCAGCTGCTAGCTCTTTGGCATCCAGTGTCCACCGTTTAGGGTAATTAAAATTTGTTTGGGCTATAGCTTGAGGGTCTACATACCCGGCTTTCACACTTGGCATTTGTTTGACAATGTGCACTTGCATTCTACAAATCACGGCGTGGGTTAGTTACAACATAATTCAAAGATTACATTCATATCATATCGGGAGGACAAGGACTTACAGGCACCACGTGCGAATTAGATTCATCTCCATTTCTCCAGGTGAAAGCATGTGTGCATGTCATTGAAGTCAAAGACAATTTTCCCGGCTGGGCTTCCAAATGTGCCGGTGGGAAAGCATGCTTGTATGATATCTATGCTCGTTGGGAGAACACGCAAGTACCAATCATGGAACCTTCTCATTCCAAGTGGTAGGCGCTGGATGTCCCGGTTTGGTAGGAAGGGCTTGCCTCTTTCATATTTTTTCGGGCAATCCTTTGACCATTCGATGGCATCAACATTTGGATACTGCTTTGCAATTTGGTGGAGTTTGCTACTGACGGCCTCCTCAGAACCCCGTGATGGGACTTTTTTAACTTGGTTTTCAGGCTTGAACTGATCATGGGAATACCACTTGGACACCGACGAGACGTCTTTGATCGGAACATAAACTGGCCTTATGTTGATTGGAATCTTCTTTCAGGAGTTCCCATTCAGGCACGTCCTCATCTTCTTGTGCATCACCTTCTTCAGGAGACACTCGTTGTTCATGTATCGGTTGTGCTTGTTGAGAAGACTGTGGCATCTCATGATGCACTTGCCCGGTACGAGCTGGAGAAGGTTGTGGCATCTCATCAGGCACATGCTCGATAGGAGGCGGGGAAGAATGTGGCATCTCAGGAATGTGGGGGTCACGAGACGGTGAAAATATCTCCCCGTCCTCAACAACTCGCTCCAAATTTGGGAGAGGGAGAGGCGGCGAAGAAGCAGTCAATATAATGTCCCGTTTGTGCCAGAGGATGAACTGCCCCATAACGTCTCCGAGTAACACCAGCCCCTCGGGAGTTGCGTAGTCTATCCTCCACTGCATGAACTCGGGCTTCACTGTATGCACCTCGACCCTAGTGTATTCCGACGGTATCTTATTATTGTGGTGTAAGCCACCGGGAGGATGTGCCACACCCGTTGCCACCTCCATCACAGTGTTCTGCCGGCCGCTGAGAAACACCAAGGTGCAACTAGTAGGTTCCCGTATGAGATCGACTGGGGTTGTGGCTGCAGTGGAACCTTGGCTGCTAGGAACTTTCGGAGGGCTACCAACTAATGCCAGTTCTCCCGGCGGCGTCACTAATATACGTGGCTCCGTAGACATTCCTTGCTCCTCCAGCGCCTTCGCAACTAGAGCCTTCACTTGGAGCTCAAGACTAGTCTCCTAGGTCTCGGCCATGTTTCTTGTACATGTGCCTGTCCTCTTCGAATCCTTGCTTCTAGGTCATCCTTTTCCCTAGCCCCCTGGTGCGGCCTGTGTGCTCCTTGTTTCCCAAGCCAAGGCTAAGCTCGTCCCTCTCTCTGGAAGGATTGAATGAGCCCGTCTCTTTGTCTTCAGCATATTTCAGTATCCTTGATACCGCCTCTTGGGTCTCCGGCTTATCAAACTTAAGATTACTGCCGGATGGTTCTGTACTCCTCGCATATATCCAGTTCCTTGAGCGTACCTTCAAGTTCGTCACATCGATATTCCCAGCAGCTGCGGCCTCTTCATCCATCTTCCTAAATTGCTCTTCCTTGGCATAGTAGCCACCGGGGCCTAGATGATGGTGGTGTTTGTTCCTCTTCGCCAGCTCGGTGTTACGGGCACTGAGCTCCAATGCCTCCGCTGAAGTCTTCTGAGCCACGAGCTCCTCCCATTGACTAGGAGTTATTTTGCCGAACTCGTTGAAGGGAGTTAACCCCTTTTGGATATACTTCGTGTTGAGCTCCGACCTCCAACGTCGAAATGACTCTCCCATCATCCTGATAGCATTTTTTTACCAATTCGTGCTTACCCTCCGGAAATCTAAAATTGACCTTCAGATGCCTATCCCATAGTGCATTCTTTATGTTCTCTGGTACCTCTTTCCAGTTAGGGATTGCTGGGTTCAATTTATCTCTTACTAGGGCCCCGATCGCATTACGGAATCATCCTCTTAATTCCTTCGGCTCAAGGATCTCCCCTACTGGCCCAACCTCCGTTATCACATAGCAAGCCTTATCTGGATATAGATTTCCTTTTCTATCCCCTCGTTTCCTCTTAGGCTTGGTAGTCGTGGTTGTGTCTTGAGTTTGTTGAGCAGAGCCATCGTGATCCGTCTCTGTGGTTGTTGCCTCTGCTCTCCTTTCCTCTACTCCGTCTTGTCCAGCGAGATGTCGCGGACGTCGACATCGTCTTTTCTGAGTTTCAGGAGGGACCTGTATATAGGACAGGTCAAAGTGTTAGCAGAGGTAACACAGCCAAAGCTTTAGCAAAATTTACATGCTAAGGCTTCTTCCCTACCTCCTCGTTCGGGTCAAAATCCTTGTCCAAATCTTCCTCCGTTGGCCTCCTTCTTGCTTCAGGTGGGAAAGGATCCTCGGGACTTTCATATCCCTCTTCTGACTCATCATCCTCTTCTTCTTCGCCTTCAGCAGCCTCTCCTTCGGGGCCTTCCTCCTCGTCACACTCCTCCTGAGTAAGCATCACTTCTAGATCCTTTTCTACCTCGTTATCGAACTGTTCCTGAGTAAGCTGGTCCTCTAGTGCTTGCTCCTCAAGGGTTGGCTGCTCATCATGCTCGGGGCATCGAGCTGCACTGTCTGTTGTCCGCGACATTATTTCGCGCTTTGTTCTAAAAGATGCAAGAAAGTGTGCTTTAGGTACGCGAGAAGGTATAAGAAATCAAAAAGGTCTATAAACCAAAGTAGTCCTATAAAACAACAATATAAAAAACGAGAAGTAGCAGTGGTAGAGGCCTCAGAAACATGTCAATCATCATCTGATCTTGAACTTGGAGCATCAAGGCATCATAACAGAGAAGAGAGGAGAAGGTAATGTAGGGGCGGCTGCTAATGATGCCAAGTTCCTCACAAGTTCTTGATCATCAGCTCATATTCCATATAATGTATGGACTTGGACAATTTCATCATCGGCAAAACAAAGGAGAGGAGAGGAGAGGGGAGATTTGGCAAAAAAAAAGCAACAGCTGCTTAACAAACATAGAGAGGAAAAGGTGTAAAAAAAGCAGCTGCTGCTTCCCAAACATAGAGGATAGGAAAGGCGGCAAAAATAGAGGAGAGGGGAGATTTGGCAAAAAAAAAAGCAGGTGCTGCTTCCCAAAAAAGCAACAGCTGCCATACTGACTTTGCTCGATCACACATGAACATCATATGCTTAATATCTTCTGAACCTAATAGGCAGATTGGACAATCAGAAGTAGTAGACAGTAGTAGTAGGGAAGTAGTAGAATTAGTTGACAGAAGTACAAGTAGTTGATAGAAGACAGAAGTAGAAGTAGTAAACAGTAGTATTAGGGAAGTAGTAGAGTAGTAGTAGAAGTAGCAAAAGCTGCTTAGGAGAGGAGAGGAGTAGAGTGGAGTAGAGGAGAGTATAGTAGTAGAGTAGTAGTAGGAGTAGCAAGTAGTAGTAATAGGAGTTGTAGGAGACCAGCCAGCAGCCAGCAGCCAGTAGTTGATAGAAGACAGAAGTAGAAGTAGTAAACAGTAGTATTAGGGAAGTAGTAGAGTAGTAGTAGAAGTAGCAAAAGCTGCTTAGGAGAGGAGAGGAGTAGAGTGGAGTAGAGGAGAGTATAGTAGTAGAGTAGTAGTAGGAGTAGCAAGTAGTAGTAATAGGAGTTGTAGGAGACCAGCCAGCAGCCAGCAGCCAGTAGTTGATAGAAGACTAGAAGTAGAAGTAGTAAACAGTAGTATTAGGGAAGTAGTAGAGTAGTAGTAGAAGTAGCAAAAGCTGCTTAGGAGAGGAGAGGAGTAGAGTGGAGTAGAGGAGAGTATAGTAGTAGAGTAGTAGTAGGAGTAGCAAGTAGTAGTAATAGGAGTTGTAGGAGACCAGCCAGCAGCCAGCAGCCAGTAGTTGATAGAAGACAGAAGTAGAAGTAGTAAACAGTAGTATTAGGGAAGTAGTAGAGTAGTAGTAGAAGTAGCAAAAGCTGCTTAGGAGAGGAGAGGAGTAGAGTGGAGTAGAGGAGAGTATAGTAGTAGAGTAGTAGTAGGAGTAGCAAGTAGTAGTAATAGGAGTTGTAGGAGACCAACCAGCAGCCAGCAGCCACTGGTACCAGCCAGCCAGCAGCCAGCAGCCAGCAAGCACATTACAACCAACACAATTAATTTCTTATAGTGGCCGATCTCAGCCCGATACTGCCTAATAAGTAGAGTAGTAGTAGGAGCCAGCAGCCAGCAGCCAGCAAGCCCGATTACAGCCAGCCAGCAGCATTCAGGTACCAGGTAGATCACAACATTAGGTAGATCACAGCATCAAGTAGTTCACATTCAGAAAATAGCACTGAAATTGAAACTGAAATGAGCACTAACTGAAATGAGCACTAAAACTGAACTGAAATGAGCACTAAAACTGAACTGAAATGAGCACTGAAAATTAACTAAAATGAGCACTGAAACTTAACTGAAATGAGCACTGACACTTAGCTGAAATGACCACTATCCAGTTTTTAGAAATTTAATAGTACTGACACAACACTACAGACACTTAGCATAGTTACTTTCAGTACCAATGCATGAATAGACTTACTAGTACTATCGGTAAGCCGATAAGCCAAGTAATTATGCAAATTACCAATAATTATGCAAATAGGTTAGCAAGGCTTTGAGATTTCAAAATCTATCTGACTGCTTTGCTTCTGCTCTGCTGTGCCCCCTTTTTTAACACCAGCTAGAAACTTTGCAGCCAGGGCGGTCGTCGGCTCGGTGGTGAGGTGAGCTCCATCTCGGTGGTGCCTGGCTTCACCGCTGTGTCAGCAGCAGCAGCAGGCAGCACCGCTGGCTCCTCCATGTCCACGACATCGGCGTCTGCCCTGATCGTGCCTTGTGGGTTGTTTCGATTGTTTAATTATGCAAAACTGTGAGTTTTCTATGGTTTCTTAATTGCTTGCTGCAAATCCTGCAACTTGCGCGCCATTGTTTTTAACTGTGTTCACGTTTGTCATGAAAGCTCTTTTTTTACTGTGATGTTGCTTTTGCTTTCACTGCTGTAACTCTTCTAGTTATGAGTGAAGTGGTACTAAGAAGTCCTGCTATCCATGACGGGCCGAAAACTCTAGGTCTCTTTCTACAGTACTTGTCATGTTGGGCCTGATGCCCAACATGAATATACTGATGAGGTTTACTAACAGTAGCAGGTTCACAACCATACTCAGTTCGTCAGTAGTTCAGTACAGGCCTACAGGGGGAGAAAAGGCTTCTTTTCAAGCTCTAACATCCACTACTCAGTTAGATAGGCTAATTATTTCTATTTTCAAAAAACAAAAAGAAGACGCAAAAGGGACATGAAACAAATGCACTGCAACTTTAAGCTTTCCACACACTTAATCTAGAAAGACCATGTCTTCCTATAGTGTCTGACCATTCTCGTGCTCATAAATAACATGATTCGGATCAAATACAAGTACAAAACCAAGCAAACCAAGTTTGGGTGATCAACAGAAACACGAAATTACTGCAGACTTGCTAGAGCACCATTAACTAGTAAACTAGCATACTTCAAAGACAGTAAAAATTAGGAAATCTCTTTCAACATAGGACATGCGGCAGCAATTTACTTTTTGGAACAAAAGCTGAGATCAATTCAATGATACGACTAAAAACCCACCAATAGTCCTATAGATGCATCATGACAGAGAAGTGACCTGGAAACCAACAAACTGACCATGTGTCATACAAGTACAGACCACTAGCCCCTTGGATATGTTTGTGATTAAATTCCAGGTAATCCACTAACTGATTGAATACCATAAGTGTGCTAGAGACATGTACTGAACTGCACCAGTGGAAGCAAAGTAATCAAGGTAGCAGAGCCCGAGCACCAAAAATGTATGCATAGCACATCAAGGTCAACTTTGCAATATATCATATTCCTATATAAATGAGATAGCATGGATGAAGCCTTCAAAGACTTTTAAGCACAGGAAGAATTTTAAGCTGCTTTTGGAAGGACTAACGTAGGACTGATAAGCATTGCCCTATATAAGAATCAGTGATACCCACATTTTTTCACATGACAGTGAAAAAATATAGCAAGGAACTGAAGACAAGAAGAAGGTTCAAGGGACGGAACAAACCTGAGCCGAGGGCCTGGGCGCGGGTCGTCGGCGTGCGGGGGCGGGCGCCGGGGGCCGGGCGCGGGTCGCCGGGGGTCGGCACGTGGGGGAGGACGCCGAGGGGCCGGGCGCGGGACGCCGGGGGTCGGTGCGCGGGGGCGGGCGCCGGGGACCGGGTGCGGGTGTCGGCATGCGGGGGCGGGCGCCTGGGGTCGGGCACGGAACGCCGGGGGTCGGCGCGGGGGAGGGCGCCGGGGGGCCGGCTCGGGATGCCGGGGGTCGGCGCGCGGGGGAGGGCGCCGGGGGCCGGGCGCGGGACGCCGGGGGTCGGCGCGCGGGGGAGGGCGCCGGGGGCCGAGCGCGGGACGCCGGTGGGTCGGCGCGCGGGGGCGGGCGCCGGGGACCGGGTGCGGGTGTCGGCGGGCACGGGACCGGCGGCGGAAACCCTAGGCAGCCTGACGGCGTCCGGAGGAAGAAGACAGCGCCCATACGATGACTCCCTGTGCGCTTCCCTCCTATTTATACTAGGTACCATTTGTAGAGGGCGGTTCCTGATCCAGCCGCCCCTACAAATGCATTTGTAGGGGCGGTTCCTGATCCAGCCGCCCCTACAAATATTTTTTTTAAATTATAAATTCTATATTTTTTATATCATAAAAACACAAAGTAATATAAAAAATTGTGTATATACACAAATATAATATTTTTTATTATTCTATATATGAAGAAATATATATATAAACAATTGTAGTCAAAACAATATAGAAAACAAAAAAAACAAAAATTAAAAATTTGAATTTTAAAACTTCGAATACAATTTTATGATGTTAAATGAAATAAAATGAAAATGTTGTAAACATAAAAGTTGTATAACTCATCAACATGTACAACTTTTATTTTGGTCATCTTGTCATGTGACTTTGTTTGAACGATTCAAATTTTGAAATTCAAATAATTTCAACTTGAAACAATATTTTGAAAGAGTAAATGATTTCACATGAAAAACTCATGAATACCAAAGTTGTAGAACTCATCAATATGTACAACTTTTATTTTGATCATATTTTCATTTGACAAAATTTGAATAGTTCAAATTTTGAATTTCACTAAATGGCAACTTCAAACAAGATTTTGAAACCTTAAATGATTTCAACAATAAAAGTCGTGAACAAAAAAGTTGTTGAACTCCTCACTATCTACAACTTTTATTTTGGTCACTTTTTCATGTGACAAAGTATTAGTAAACATTGTTCATAAATTCACATGACTCATAGTTTCATGAACTATACGAGAAACATGTTGATTTGTGAACAATGTTTACTATCACTTTGTCAGATAAAGAAATGATCAAAATAAAAGTTATAGATCTTGATGAGTTATACAACTTTGGTATTCATCACTTTTTCAGCTCAAAAACATTTAGTGGTTGAAAATCTCGTTTGAACTTGTCATTTTTTTAAATTTGAAAATTTGAAGTGCTCAAACTTTGACAAATGAAATTTTGTAGTAATAAAGTGGATGTTCAAATAGAGTCATCTAGATAGTTGCAAAGGGTAGTCTCACACACATGCATAAAATATAGTCTCATACACATACAAAAATATGTAGTCTTACACACGTACATAAATATATAGTCTCACACGCATGCATAAATGAAGTCTTACAAACACACACTTACACAAACACTCCACGTTCAACAACTAGCTAGCCCGCTGTAACGACTTTCCCTTTGACACCTTTTCGTTCCCATGGCATTATGTCTTTGGGGAGGTTCTTTTCCACAACACTGATCTTCTTAGGAAA
This sequence comes from Miscanthus floridulus, assembly GCF_019320115.1. Lineage (NCBI taxonomy): Eukaryota > Viridiplantae > Streptophyta > Magnoliopsida > Poales > Poaceae > Miscanthus > Miscanthus floridulus. Next base: position 83,992,673 of record NC_089588.1, read on the forward strand.
GTCTGTGAATAGCAGGCATCTCATCGTACTTATTGTAAGCTTCAACATCATCCACGCCATCGACTCCAATAATGTGTTGTTTCCCGGAGGCAACCACGTGCTTTGTCTTCTTCTTCGGGGGGAGGTTACTTTGTGGGTCAGACATATAGAAAACCTGTGCGACACGTGAAGCGAGCACCCAAGGGTCATCTTGGTAGCCTAGATTCTCGAGGTCCAGGACTCTCAATCCGATCTCGTTCAGTTGGTGTTGTTTGATCCAGCGGCATCGAAATAGGGCCACCGTTATATCCCTTCCATAGTCAAGTTCCCATATCTCTTCAATGATGCCAAAGTATTGGATCTTTCGCCCTAATCCATCGAGAGCCTCTATTCGAACGCCGCTGTTTTGGTTCACATATTTACTATCCTTTGCGTGGGTATAGTACGTGTACCCATTGATGTCATAAGCATTCCAAGATGTCACTTGTCTCGATGGCCCCTCCGCCAACCTACTGATGGTAATAGAGTCTATGGTTTCTTCAGGCGGTATGTTTTGGTCCTTCAACCATGTAGTTAGTCGTTGCTTGTGCTGTTTCATGACCCAATCATCCGAACGGCCATTTCTCTCCGCCATAATGATAGCCAAGTGTTCATCAATATACGGTTGCATCAGTTGTGTACTCTGCAAGACACTGTAATGCGCCCGACTCACCTCTTTGTAATCATGGTCGATGAACACTTTTCTACCACTGGTGCCCTTCCCAGCCAGCCTACCCTTGTGACGAGAATCGGGTTTACCAATCCCTTTCTGTACTTTTAGGTACTCTTGACAGCACTCGACGACTTCTTCAGTACTGTAACCCTCTATCATGGAGCCCTCTGGGTATGCTCGATTATGCACGTATCGACTTAAAACCGACATGAACCGCTCATATGACCACATTTCATGCAAGTAGCAAGGGCCAAGCGCCTGTATCTGATGAACCATGTGAATCATGAGATGTGGCATTATATCAAAAAAAAGCAGGAGGTAAACACATCTCCAGTTGGTTTTGTGTCTCCACCACAAATTCATGTAGGTCACTCAGCTCTTCCTTGCCAATCGTCTTCTGTGAGATCTTCGAAAAGAAGTAGCACATGCGGGTGATGGCCATTTTCAAGAACTCTGGCTTTATAGCCCTGATTGCAATAGGTAGAAACACTGTCAGCATCACATGGCAATCGTGAGCCTTGCAGTGTGTTATTGACAAGTCCTTCATCGACACTAGCTTCTTCACATTTGCTGAAAACCCAGTCGGGACTTTGATCCCCCCTCAGGAAAGTGCATATAGCTCTCTTCTCGTCTGGTGTTAGGTTGAAGCACGTCACGGGCAGAGTGTATTTTCCATTAGCCTCAGGTACCGGGTGAAGCTGTGGCATCACGTTTAGCTGCACCATGTCTTTCCGTGCTTTCAGACCATCCTTTGACTTGCCTGTGTCCATCAAGGTAGCAATGAGACTCTCAAAGACATTCTTCTGCACGTGCATAGCATCAATGGCATGGGGGACCTCCAAGTCTGGCTAATAAGGCAGATACTAAAGAAGATCGATTGTTTCTTGAAAGGTACGCCTTCGACAGGAGGTGTGCTTCTATCTCTGTTGGTCCCATCCAGATTCTTCTTTCCATAGACGACGTGTATGTTTTTCACCATTCTATACACATGTTCTCTGTTGTGACGTCTCTCCGGAGGGGGTTCAATCTCCGGGGCGTTGTCATAAAATCTAAAGAACAATTTGCCTGCGGTACTTGTGACTTGTCTTTAAGAAGCGTCGGTTCCTTAGGTAAACTATCTTCTTGGATGCATCCAGGTACACCCATGTAGTACCATCCAAGCAAACCAAGCATCCCGTCTTCCCTTTGATCTGTCCAGACAAAGCAAACAGCGCGGGGTAATCATTGGTAGTAACAAATATTATTGCTCTACATATGAAGTCCTCCTTTCGGAACGCATCGTACATCTACTCCCCATGCCTCCATAGCCTCTCCATTTCTTGCATCAAGGGCTCGAGGAACACGTCTATATCAATGCCTGGTTGTTTAGGGCCAGAAATAAGAATAGTGAGGAGAAGGTACTTTCTCTTCTGACACAACCATGTTGGAATGTTGTACATGGTCAAGATCACTGGCCATGTGCTGTGGTTGCTCATCCTCTCATTGAAGGGATTCATTCCATCGGTGCTCAGGCCAAACCGTACATTCCTTGGGTCATCGCTGAATTCTTTGTGCTTCTCATCAAACCTTTGCCACTGACTACAATCAGCCGGGTGTGCAATCTTATCATCATCCACCTTGCGCTCATCATCCCACCATGTCATGAGTGCAACTTCTTTAGGGTTTAGGAACATACGTCTCAAGCGGTCGGTCACTGGCAGGTACCACATTACCAGGGCAGGAATTCTTCTCTGCTTTGCATCGTTGCCTAATGGAGTGTCCTCTGGGGGCTGAGATTCTTGTACCACCTTTTTTGTACCCTTCTTATTCCTCTTTTTCCCTGTGGATGGTTCGTCCCCACCGTAAAGGTCATTGTTCTTGTACCGGCTGGCCCCACACCGGGGACATTTATCCAATGACTTGAATGTTTCGCCATGAAAAAGTATACAGTGGTTGGGGCATGCATGTATTTTTTCAACCCCCATTGTCAATGGACTTATGACCTTCTTCGCTTGGTATGTGTTGGCGGGAACTGAGTTTGGTTGTGGCAGCACCCATGACAGGAGATGCAATAGATCATTGAAACTACAGTCTGACCAGCCGTACTTAGCCTTCAGGATGAGCAGCTCAAGCACAAAACGTAGTAATGTCCAATGTGTCGGACAACCCTTTTCAACACCATACACAGTCTCCTTCGATGCTTTTGTCACTCTTTCCAAATTTTCTAGACCTTTCGGGCTATTTAGTAAAATCTCTGGTCCAAGGGTTCGAATCATGTCATCTAAATCATCTTCAACTCCGACACGTGCTCCACCATCATTATTGGCACCACATTCGTCGTTACCATCCCAACCACCAGCATCACCACCTTGTTCATTGCCAAACTCAAAATCCATTCGTGCATCAAGCTCTGCTGAATATTGGGACATGGATTCTATGGTTTCGTCGTTGTATTCCTCCTCATCCTCGTCGTTAACAATAACCGTTTCACCATGATGAATCCACACTGTGTAGTCCTCAACAAATCCTCGCATAATCAAATGTGATCTGATGATAGTCACATCTGTCCATGCCATACGGTTCTTGCAATCTTTACAGGGGCAAATAATTGTATCCTTATTCTCTTTCAATGTCGTTGCATGCTTCGTTGCGGCTTCAATTAATTTATCCACCTCTTCACGAAAACCTGCCTTGAACCTTAACGAACCATACATCCAAGAGTTCCTGTACTCCATCTTTTACAACAACAACAAAACAAACATTAAAGGACTACTTATTCAGATATATATAAAAATGAATCAAAGTAATAATTATTTGAGAATAATTGTATATACCTCAGATATATATGAATATAAATCTAATATAATTACATGAAGCATACAAACACACCATGGTAGAGAAAAATTAATTAATGGCCCATTTATCCATAAATAATTAAAATACATATTTATTGATTACAATAAACAATTTCAAAGACAACAATTAGCAATAATTATACTTTACCCAATATCTTTCATACAAACCCTAGTCCAATTTTATCAAACATAAATTTACAAAAACGAAATTAATAAAAAAACCAAACCCTAGATCTAGATCACATGCACATGAAACATCCATAAAACTAACTAATGGTTCACTAAAATCAAGAAACATGGACCAAATAAGGGTATGATCTTGTTCCCCTCCCTAATTTACCCTAGTACATTTAAAAGTTAGGTCTAATTTGCTCATAAATAGCTCAAGCACCATAGAAGAGAGAGAAAAACAAAACTCTAATTACTCACTAACCAACCATTAAAACTTCAAAAAAAGTTTGGAATAACATTTTCTTACCTTCTACAACCTCTCCACCAAAGGATTTGAGACCAAAACCTTCCCCCCTTAGTAGAGCAATTTTTGGGAGGTGCCCAAGGCCTCCCCACCTTTTTTTCACGGGTTGGAGTGAGTGACCCGACGAGGAAGAAGGAGCTGCATCTGTTTTATATGGGGGGCATTTGTAGGGGCGGCTGGTGATTGAGCCGCCCCTACAAATACCATTTCCAGGGGCGGCTGGTAATTGAGCCGCCCCTACAAATCAGACCCCATTTGTAGGGGCGGCTCGTAACACCAGCCGCCCCTGCTGTTCCGTTTGTAGGGGCGGCTGGTGTCTGGGCACCCTAGCACGCCACTGTAGGGGCGGCTCCATCACCAGCCGCCCCTACAAAAAATTCGAACCGTTGCTAAAAATCGTTTTCTACGTAGTGACACACATCTGCACGTACAAAAGGGCAGTTGCTAGTTAGCAGGTGTCAAATTAAAAAAATCATATTTTAATTAGTATCGGTGAACTATCTACAGTTTAGTACATCGGAAAATATGTCTTCAATTGGTATATTAACAACAAGAGCTAACAATAGACTTTCAATTAGAATCAAGCATAAGTTTGAGATATCTTCATAGAGGCCATGATTAAGAGAGATGTACACAAACGACTCATCAAAGCACTAAATCCAACTAATTGGGTGAAATCACATGTCATATGCATTACGGATTATACTAAGACACATACGCACACTTGCACCCTCCACAAATGCATTGACATAGGGAAGGCTTTTCATTTGACTTAATATGTGCTAATTGGCATTTGAGGCTATTCTTATGATATTCACTCATAAGAACATATTAAGGGGGAGTCTTGTCTATATCATTAAATTCAAAAGCTTAATTTCTTTTGTATAATTTGTAAACTTTAATCGGGGTTTCATCAATCATAAGGAGGGGGGAGATTGTAAGTGTATCTAGCCATTTATGGGGTTTTGGTGGATTAACAACCAGTTAAAGGTCTAACAAATTTGCTAAGTGTCGAACATGGATCTGATTATATTGCATACACATGGAAAATAGAGTTGTTGTATAATTTAAAGTGTATCAAGAAGGCAAACCTGATGGTATTCCACAGAGCGTTGAAATGAAATCCAAATTGTTTGTGTTGTTGTGTTGAAGATCATGGAAATAATCTTGTTCAAGCAAAAAAACAATAATGCAAATGAAATTGATGAACTAGCTTATGTGTCATGGGATATCATTGCATCATGTTAAGGCAAGCATATTTGCGAATGATAAATGAAACATAAGGTTATGCATATAGAATGGTCTCACTTCGAGAGTTTGCTTTGGAAATCAATGTGGATGAAGATAGATTTCATGACATAGATTTCATTGTGCATATTGTTGATTCAAATGGGCCTGGCTCACCCCAGCCAGGCTGATCGCATGCAGGCTCTTATGTTTGGTTCCTTGTATGCATGTAGCCTGGTTCGGAAGAGAAGTTGTTTGGTTACCCGCATGAGTACAAATCATGTAACACGAACATGTCAAAATAAATACTAAAATATTAATTACTTATGGTATTATGCCATAATAAATTTTAATTTACCTAATCCAATCTTAATTTGATTTGAAATCACTTAATATTCACTAATTATGTGCTAATAACGTCATTAGCTATGCTAATCTTGCACAGCGCGAGCCTGGCTCACCGGATGCGACCAATTCTGGCGTTTCTCTGGATGCAGCATCTTTCATGCTTTGAGTAGCGTGTGAGCCTGGCCCAATGATCCGTCCAGCCAACCAAACGCGAGCGCATGCATCCGAGCGCCCTGCCCAGCCCTCATACGGCTACCAAACGCGCCCTAAAAAGGGCTTCGAAAGACCAAACAAGGATGAAGGGCAAGCAACGGCTTGGATGTCGATGAACCACGACTGTGGTGAAGAAGAAAGTACTTGCATTGATCTTGGTACTAATCAAGCTATGGAAAGTCACATTGTGAGGAGAATAAAATCATTCTTGAATTATATGAAGAAGTGACTAGGAGCCATGAGGAATTCATATTGTGTTGAAATGGTTAAAGTCACATGCTTGAGGTGGATTTGCTCAAGAAGAATGAGACAAAGATTGTTACAACCCTTATGAAGTCATATTAAAAAGACATGGCATATGAAGATATTAAAAACTCAAGTGGTGAAAATAGACATGTCATTTTATCTCGAGTATATGTATGTTGTACTATTAAGAGGGATGCAACATGAATAGTTAGACAAGTCTCAAGTGCTGAAATTAACGAAACCCTAAGTGCTAACATGAGAGAACACACATGGCACAACACTTTGCTCTTGTTGATCTTGGGGCTTGCTTTTGGTTGGGTTGGATAGCCCTCTAAATAATCTTTTTAGAAAGTCCACGGTCATCGAAAATTGGAGTTCGAAGTTAAAAGTGTGGCATTTTTCATAAAGTGCCCTGCTGCAATGTTTCAAGTTCCAACTTGCGCAGAATTCCGAGGATGCGCCATGTCAGTCTCAGAAGTTGAGTTGGGCATCCGAAATTCCTACTTTGCAGAAAACATTATAACAGCTAGTTTCTTGTTCTAATGGCTAATTCTGTTCAACTTTAAAAGTTTTAACTATATTTTTTCTCGGAAGTTCCAACCTTTGACAAACATAAGGCTAGTTCATTAGTGTGGGTGTATTTATACCCCCTCCCCCTCATTTGGAGGAGTTACTGCTCTTCTCCCACGCCCCTAGCTGAACCAAAAGCCTCGTGAGCTCTTTGCAACTCCTCTTAGTGAGGTTTGTGTGAGTTGTGAAAATCAATTGAGTTAGGTTGAGAGATTGTGAGTTTGTGAGTACAAGAGAGCAATCTAAACCTTACGAACTTGTTGATCATGTTTTGTGAAGCATTTGTTACTTTTGTAGATCAAGTCTCCTAGATAGCTAGGAGTTGTCGGCAAGCATTCAAGGTTGTGAAGTGCCATGGCAAGTTTGTGAGGGCTTTGATCTTGCCTCCACAAGGAATAGTATCAATCTAGTGGATCCAGAAATGTGACTGAAAGAGACTCGGCTAGAGTACACTCTAGAGTGGTCGCTCACATCTTCCTCAATAAGGACGTAGGGTTCAAGTAGGAACCCAAACTTTGGTGAACAAATCACTTGTCTTCTTTATGTTTTAATTTGCAATATTTGTGTTTATCTCGATCTACTTGGTTGTGCATGTTTGTGAGTGCTAGTGCTTCGTGGACTTGCTATTAGACATCTCCAAACTGATATCTCACTTTTTTTACTTTTAATCCTTTTTTAATTTTATTTTAAAATTAACCCCACTATGTTTTATTTTTATTTTTGACCATTTTGCTTGTACCAACGCGCCTGGCGTGGCAAAATTACACTGTCGCGTCTTAGGCGTGACAAGATCGATACGTTGAACGACAATTTTCACGTGAAAAACTTGTCACATCACTCCTGTTGGCGCGACAGTTTTGTTGCCCTTCGAGAGTGGTGTGACAAGGCTCAACCTTAGAAAAATCATATATTTTTCATACGGGGTTGGATGAAGATTATTTTTATATAAAAATTGTAGAGCTCGATGAAATCTATAACTTTCTAGTTTTGAGTTTTTATATTTAAGATAGTTAAGATATTCAAAAAAATAACGTAAAGATTTAGCATCATAAATCACGTACAAACACTTATCGCTTTAAAAAATATTATTTTTTTTGTTTGATATAAAATGAAGATACTTTCTATATGAAAGTTATAACTCTCAATGTAGAGAGCAAGGAGCTAGAAAAAGTATCTTATGCTATAGAAAGTTATAACTCTCGATGTAGAGAGCAAGGAGCTAGAAAAAGCATCTTATGCTGTTTCACTCCATGCATATATCTTTGTCACTTCTTAGAAAATTCTACGTAATCTTAAACGAAAGAACTATCAAACAGCCCAGTAAACCCAATAAGCCCAGCCCAGCCCAGCGCACGAGCTTTACAAGTCACCACGGCCACGCTCCTCCTCTTTCCTGTACCCCGCTCAGACCGAAATTTGAAATCCTCCTCCCAGTCTCCTCCTTCCACCGCCAGCGAACGAAGCAACCGCCGCCGCGTCATGGAGAAGATCTCCGTCGCCGTCCGCTTCCGCCCTCCCAGCCCGGTGGACGCAGACTCCTCCCCGGCCGGCGCCGGCGGTGTCGGCGACCGCGAGTGGCGTATCGACGACACCCGCGTTTCCCTCCTCCACCGCGTCGCCGGCCCCGTACCTGGTGCCTCCTTCGCCTTCGGTACGGATTCCCCCTCCTCTTACGACCTCCCTCTCCTTCACTCTCGCTCTCGACCCCTAACCCCGCCCGCTCGTGCCTCCTACCTTGGGCTGCTTGGTCGGTTGGCTCCGCAGACCACGTGTTCGACGGTGCGGCGACCAACGAGCGGATCTACGGCGCGCTCGTCCGGGAACTCATCGGCGCCGTCGTCGGCGGGTTCAACGGCACCGCCTTCGCCTACGGCCAGACCAGCAGCGGGAAGACGTTCACCATGAACGGTTCCGACGCCGACCCCGGCATCATTCCCCGCGCGGTCCGCGATGTCTTCGACACAGTGCGCCAGGTGCGTTGGTTGCTCGATTAACTGCTTCCTGAACAAGATGGTGCGATTGTTAGATTGGTTGCTGCGATTGCTTCTGCTGCGCCTGAGTGATTTGTTGGGTTTGGGTCTGTCTGGGTCAGGCCGACGACCGCGAGTTCCTCATCCGGGTGTCTTACATGGAGATCTACAACGAGGAGATCAACGACCTCTTGACAATTGAGGGCCAAAAGCTGCGGATTCATGAGAGCTTAGAGGTAAGTACTCCTTTGGACATTTTTTTTCTTTGATTTCTGGTAGTTTTTTGTAACAATGAAAAAACTATTGTTGCCTATAGCGTGGAGTCTATGTGGCCGGTTTGCGGGAGGAGATCGTGAACAGCGCAGAGCAAGTGTTTGAGCTGCTCCAGCTTGGAGAAGGCACATTTCTGTCTCTACGTTTTATTTTTCATCAACTGCGAAACTTGTGTAACCGTTTGTCACTACTTCTTTATTGTTTTCAGCGAACAGGCATTTTGGAGAGACCAACATGAATGTGCGGAGCAGTCGGTCACACACTATTTTCAGAATGGTATAGAATTCCGAATTCCCAGTAGTTCTGTAATTGCAGCTGTTCCAAAACCATTTTCTGTAGCTGAATGGTAGCGATAACTAAATCAAGAATGTTCTGTTTATATTGGTCTCAGGTAATTGAGAGCAGTGGTAAGGACCAGACAGACTGTGGGGATGCTATCCGCGTATCTGTTTTGGTATGTACTGCTCACTCTATACCCAGGTATCATGTATGTAGTAAAAGTAAATCTGTAGAAAATATTGTGACTTACCCTTTTGTTTTACATTTAGAATTTGGTGGACCTTGCTGGGTCTGAAAGAATCATGAAGACAGGGGCAGAAGGGGTACGTTTGAATGAGGGGAAGTATATTAACAAGAGCTTGATGATTCTTGGGAATGTCATCAAGAAGTTGAGTGAGAATGGAAAACAAAGGTACTGTCTATAGAGTATTGCATAAGTATCTCCCTCATGTGTTTCCCAAACCTATAACTTCCTTTAGGTGGACTGTGCTAAATTTGATGGAAAATCAATCTGGAGACGTACATGTTATTATGGTTATGATTGAGTTGTTATAGGCAAGGATCACCACTGATTGTTCTGTTTTATAAGCCAAGCCCTGGGTCATTCTTGACTATATTTATGTAACCTTTCATCCTCCATAATTAATCCATTAATTCTGTGCCATATTCTCGCTTACAGTATACTTGTTATAATTTTTTAATTGATCCTATTACTGTCTTAGTGCATCGTAATGTTAGTCGCTGAATTCTTACTCTTGGTAGTAGCAGGATTCTTACTCTCATCGAGAGAGGATGACACTAAGAGTTGGGGTAATTTTCTGGTTTATTTCTAAATGCCATGCTAACCTGAGGGGTTGGGGTACATATTTATAGGCTGCTAGCCAGCCAAGCATATGTCAAGATGCTAGTCTAAGATGCTAGTCTAAGATGCTGTCCTAGATGCTAAGATGCTGTCCTCTAAGATGCTGTCCTCTAGTCTAAGATGCTGTCATCTAAGATGCTGTCCTCTAGTCTAAGATGCTGTCCTAAAAACAGACTATGCAGCCACAAGGACCATGTGACCAGCACAGCTCCACAAAGACTAGCCCACACATGAGACTTATCCCATCATTCCCCCCCTAAGTCTTGTGCGTCGTCCTGTGGGAAAGTTGAACCATCCCGGTCATGGAGAAAAGTTCAAGGAACTTGATCCTCCCAAGGGGCTTGGTGAGCAGGTCCGCAAGCTGGTCCTTGGTGTTGATGTAGCTCGCCTTGATGCTCCCTTCCTCCAAACAGCCTCGGATGAAGTGGTACTTCACCCGGATGTGCTTGCTGCGTTCATGTAACACGGGGTTCTTTGCCAGGGCCAGAGCGGACTTGCTGTCCATCCTGAGCTCCACTGCTCTAGTGTCTCTACCGAAGAGATCACCGAGCAGTCGAGCGAGCCAGAGCGCCTGAGTCGAAGCGGTGGAGACCGCTATGTACTCGGCCTCGCAGCTGGACAGGGCCACCACCTGCTGCTTGACCGACTGCCAGCTAACGAGGCACTTGCCGAGGAAGAAGATGATCCCGCTCGTGCTCTTGCTGGTGTTGATGTCACCGGCGTGGTCGCTGTCGCTGTACCCGACGAAGTGTGCCGCCCCAGGGCACCTAGGGTAGTAGAGGCCGTGATCGAGAGTCCCCGCAACGTAGTGGATGATCCTCTTCACAGCCTGCTGGTGCTTCGTCGTCGGTCGCTGCATGAACCGACTAACGTAGCCGACGGAGAATGCCAAGTTCGGCCGTGTGTGGGCAAGGTAGCGAAGGCTCCCCACAAGACGCTGGTACTGCGTAGCATCCACCTCCTCCGTCGTGCTGTCGCGGCTCAGCTTCAGCCTCTCCTCCATCGGAGTGAGAGCTGGGTTGCAGTCGGTGAGCCCAGCTAGCTCAACGACGCGCTTGGCATAGGCGGTCTGTCGAAGCGTGATCCCGGAGTCATCCTGGTGCATCTCGATTCCCAGGTAGAAGGAGAGAGGCCCCAGGTCACTCATCTGTAAGGTGGCCTTCATCTCTTCCTTGAATGCCGCCACCTCGACATCCTTGGTGCCGGTGATCACCAAGTCGTCGACGTAGACACCCACCAGCAGAGCATTTCCTCCACTGCCCCGTCGGTAGATGGCCGCCTCGTGCGGGCTTTGCTCGAAGCCTATCCCCTTTAGCATGGAATCCAACTTGGCATTCCACGCCCTCGGTGCCTGCCGCAAGCCATAGAGGGCCTTGCGCAGGCGGAGCACCTTGCCCTCCTTCCCGGGGATCGCAAATCCCGGTGGCTGGTGCACGTAGACCTCCTCCTTCAAGTCGCCGTTAAGGAACGCCGACTTGATGTCCATGTGATGAACACGCCAGCCCTCCTGGGTAGCTAGCGCAAGGAGGAGTCGCACGGACTCCATCCGTGCCACGGGAGCAAAGGCGTCGTCGAAGTCGACCCCCTCCTGCTGCACGAAACCTCGTGCCACCAAGCGAGCCTTGTGCTTGACGATGGCGCCGGCTTCATCCCTCTTTAGCTTGTACACCCACTTAAGGGTGATCGCGCGGTGACCACGAGGAATGTCAGCAAGCTCCCAGGTGCGGTTCTTCTCGGCCGCATCCATCTCCAACTGCATCGCGGTGCGCCATGCCGCGTGTCTCTCGGCCTCTGCAAACGACCGAGGCTCGCCGTCGTCACACGCAAGGTGCAACTGTGCCTCCAGGTCATGAGGCACCGGTCCCGGCACCGGCTGGTCGCCGAGAAGGTTCTCCATCGTACGGTACCGCAACGGCTCGCCGTCGTGGTACGCGTCAATGCGCTCCTTGTCGTGAGAGAGCGGAGTAGCGAGCTCAACCGGGCTGTGCTCGACACGAGCTGGTGTTGGAGTAGACGTGCCCGGAGAGGTTCCTATCGGTGCTGGAGTGCGTGGTGGAGCCGGCGAAGGACTCATCGCAGCCGAGATCCTGGCTGGAGAGCGTGGTGCTGTCGGAGTAGCAGGCGTCGGGGTCGGTGGAGGCTCAGGGACTGGGGTAGACGCGCTCGCCGAAGAAGAGCTGCCTACTCCCCTAGCTCCCTCGAAGTGGACGTACTCGACAGTGAAGTCGTCGTACATCGGAGCCGAGCCGTCGTCCACCGCCTTGTCCCACGCCCATCCTCGCCCTTCGTCGAACACAACATCGCGCGCCGTGCGCACACGTTGTCTTCGGGTCGAGGATGCCGTAGGCCTTCAAGCCCTCCGTGTAGCCGATGAACACTCCCGGAGTGCTCCTGTCGTCGAGCTTGCTGATGTGGCCAAGCTCCTTAGCAAACGTGAGGCAGCCGAAGACCCGCAAGTGGGAGACCGCCGGCTTGCGCCCATGCCAAGCCTCGTACGGCGTCCTATCATCGAGCGCCTTGGTAGGCGAGCGGTTGAGGATGTAGACGGCCGCCACCACCACCTCTCCCTAGAAGACAGCTGGCATCCCCCTCTGCTTGAGAAGGGCCCGAGCCATCCCCACAACCGTCTGGTTGCGCCGCTCGACAACGCCGTTCTGCTGCGGGCTGTACGGCGCGGAGTAGTGGCGCTGAATGCCCTCATCAGCGCAATATGACGCGAATTCAGCCGTCGTTGTCGGTGCGCAGCACGCGTAGCTTGCGGCCGTACTCCGCCTCCGCAGCAGCCTGCGAGCGCCTGATGGCGTCCGCAGCCTCTCCCTTGCTCCCGAGGACCATCACCCACATGTAGCGGGAGAGGTCGTCGACGAGCAGCAGGAAGTAGCGTCGTCCTCCCGGTGTGGCCGGTGTCATCGGGCCACACAAGTCCCCGTGCACAAGCTCGAGCCTCTCCCTGGCTCGAAAGCTCGCCCGCTGGGAAAAGGGGAGTCGCCTCTGCTTCGTCAACACGTAGACGTCGCAGAGCTGCTCCACATGGTCGAGGCACGGCAGGCCTCGCACCATCTCCGTGGCACTGAGCCGCTTCAGGGCCTCGAAGTGAAGGTGCCCGAAGCGCTCGTGCCACTGCCACGCCTCGTCATCCCGACGAGCAGCGAGACAGAGGGGTTGTGCCACCTGCACGTTAAGGATGTAGAGTCGATTTGCGCTTCTGGAAACCTTGGCAAGAAGGCGACGACGGCGATCCCAAATCCTCATGACTCCATCCTCAACCACCACGCGCGAACCGTTCTCATCCAGTTGTCCCAAGCTGATGATAGAGTTCCTCAACGCGGGGATGTAGTAGACTCCAGTGAGTAGCCTATGCTCACCAGACACGGCAGTGAAGATGACAGAGCCGACGCCCTTGATCTCCACGCCGGAGGCATCCCCAAACTTGACGGAGCCTCGGACTCTAGAGTCAAGCTCGGTGAAGAACTCCCGTCGACCGGTCATGTGATGGGTGGCGTCGGTGTCGAGGCACCACCCGTCAATCTTGTTGTTGCCGGAGCCGTCGCCGAGGAGGGCGTGTGCTTTTGGCTCGTCAAGGTGGAGGAGAGCCGCTACGGCCAGTGCCGCTGGAGGTAGCTCGATGCTTGCATGTGCCATGAACAGAGCCGGCTCCTCCTCCGCCTGTGCGACGTGGGCCTGGCCGCGTCGTGGCTGTCGACAGTCCTTGGCCCAATGGCCAAGCTGGCCGCAGTTTCGGCAGGCGTCGTCTCGTGCCGGCTTGTGCCTGCCAGCGGCGCTGCCCTAGGCGCCTCCGCGGGCATCACCCTCGGCACGTCCTCGCGCCCCAGCCTGGGCGTCTCTGCGCGGCTTGCCATGCTTGCGGCCGCCTGTCGCGGAAGAAGGCTCCCCCTTCTTCCGGTCACCTTGGCTGGCAAGCCACTGCTCCCGAGTGAGAAGGAGCTTCCCGCCAGTGGTGATGGGCCCCGAGAAGGAGCTCTGTTTCCCGCGCTTTGGCACCGCGGTTTCCCGCGTTTCTTTCCCGCGCCATAAATTTCTCCCGCGCGCAGACGACTTCCCCCCTCGCGCGGCATCCGCCTGAGCAGATTCGACGACTAGGCGACGCCAATCGTGCCAAGGCGACGCCATACGCGGGCTATACAAGGTGACCCCGACGCCCAGGTTGGGAAACCGCTCGGACGCCAAGTCGTCGCCTAGGCGACGCCGTAAAAACATAGGTGTGGAGTGCCAATTATAAAGCTTTACTACCAAAGTATACATAAGTAATATTGTAACATTTATAAAATTGCAAAAAAAAACGAGGGAGGGGGGAATATACATGGTTCTATAAAATTTCTCACTTCTGGTAAAAAAAATTTGGGTGCAAAGACACGCCCAAGAAGACAGAGCACTAGATAATTGTGAGCCCACGCCTTTGTTTCTTAAAAACAGGCACATATCACTGTCTCATACTAGACAGTTGAGTCGGCGGCTCACGTGTTTTTAAGAAGATGAATCAATTAGTGGACACAACAGGTAAGAAACATATTTGAAAAGGAATCAATTAGCAAGTACAACAAGAAAAAAATATTCCATTCTTGTTTTTGTCTTTAGAATTCTAGTTTTAGGAGAGAAGACCTCATATCTGTCCACCATTAAGACATCCACACAGATAACTGGATAGCATGTTCTTACATAACACATCACAGATAACTAGGTAGCATGTTCTTACATCAAACACATACATGAATAATGAAAAAACAAGATAACTTGATGACAGTTCAAGAGCATAAATTAAAAAGTTCAAGGCTTCAAAGCATTCAAGGCGTCAAGTCTGCTACTGCTGCATGCCAAACTCCAGGCGTCAAGTCTGCTACTGCTGCATGCCAAACTCCATTCAGAAGAGCAGGAAGATAATACTTATTGTACATAATAATTAGTGCCAAAGTAAAGAAAAAAGACAGCAGCTTCCTTTGAGTCTCCAAATCACTGATTCTTGATTTGAGATCAACAATTGCTACATCATTACTGGTGACCGTGACTCCTGTTTGCCACTTGCACGCCCTGCCCAATATTTCAACAAATAACAGAGTAAAAATCACTAGTAGGCAGGACTGAAAGAAGATCAATTTCTTCGAAATATTGCAGCAATTTGTTGAGCTCTCCATTGATAATACAAGAAGCAACCAAGCAGCAATAACTTACTTGTGCCCGTAGCTTCCTCATGAAGCCGATCTTTTTCTCCATGGATGACAGCTTGGAGTACCTTTTTAAAATAATAGGGTCCCTAAGTAGGTCAACAGCGTTGATATAATCATCATCGAGTTCTTGCACACCCGACTCCAAAAGTTCGTCCAAAAGCTTATCAATTTGGGCCTCGAGCGATGCTGACCCCTGATGTACCGTCGGTGACTCTGTTTGTTCATATCCCCAGTGCCCTGTAGTTGATCGGCTGCTGGGTCCATTGTTTACAAATTTCCAAATTATTCCTTTAGGTGGATCCTCCATGTGACTAAATATAATATCTAGCTTCTCCATGTACGGAATACATTTTCGGAACATCATGTATTTCTCCTTTTTATTTTGATGCTGTGACAGACAGAGTCAGTATCAGTTCAATATTACAAATAGTGCACGAGCTGAATACAAGATCTTTGTTTGAAGCCAAAAGGATATAGACATCAAGTAGAAAGGGAGAAGAGTACCAGACTAGCCCACCATTCCTTGGGAGCATCGAAAGTACCCGTCTCTGGGTTAAAACATGATCCTGCCTCGCACTTCAAGTTGTTATATCTGTTCCAAATGTCCATATATGTGTAGAATTTGGATTTCACATTCGCATAAGAGACATTGCGAGAGCCTTTCTCAGCCATTTTTGCATGGATCTTCCTAAAACCACTTCTGCGGTACTTGCCTTTTTTAAATTCTCCGTTTTCCGCTAAATCCATAGCCACTTCAAGAAAATGATTTGTCTCTTGGTTCGTCCACCTGTGCCGGTCCTGCTTTTCTTGCAGCCTGTCCCCCATCCGTGCCCGCAATCTCTGGAAAGGAAAAAAAAAGACCAACAAAAATCTTTATTTTTGGAGCTACCATTGTTTTCCTGCAGTTTTTTTTTACAAGTTTCAGGCAATATACATCATGTATGGGTAAATACAGTATATGATCACTAAGAACATCCAAAGGATAAATGTTAAACCGGTGGAATGATCAGCATGGCTCAGAGAAATGGCTTCTCAAAGACAAACATAGATATTCCCCTATGTGGAATGATCTAGCTGCTGACTCTCTAGCAAAAATGATCAGCATGGCTCAGAGAAATGGCTTCTCAAAGACAGACATAGATATTCCCCTATGTGGCATGGACGGGCCTAGTTATATTCAAGGGTATTCAGTTGAATACCCAAATTTTTTGGCAACAAATTTCATTCATATAATCTATATACAAATCAGTATACGAAAAAAAGAAAAAAAAACAGTGAATTGCTTTTCTGTACAGACAATTCAGCCTAATTTTGATTCGTTTTCCTTTCCCATCCAAGGTGCAGCGCTGTCCCATGGCCTATTTTCTCTAGATAAGACCCAAGGAGGGAAGGACACCCGCTGCTCTGCTATCGCACACGTACGGAGCACCTCGAGTTGATTTCATTTCTGTGCCCGTGTTTTCTCCCGCTCGGCGAACAAAACCCTAGAGGCTAGAGCTAGAGCGATGGGGCAGCGGTGGCGGGCGCATGGAGGCGCTGTGGACGGCAGGCGGCAGCCGGCAGCAGCAGCAGGACAGTTGCGTAGTACCGACAGCACTGCGACAGTGCTGGACGTGTGGCCAACCGGCCGTGGGCCGTGGCAGCGCGGCCGCACAGCAGCAGGCCAGTAGCTACAAAGTATCTTTTATGTTAAACAATTTAAATTTATGCTCACATTGTTGGATATATATGAAATTGTGCTCAATTATTAGCTATACATATATGGGAAATGTCCTATATATAACCTGTGCTATTTTCTAGAAAATGCATTCCAGAACTCTTCCAAGAAACATAATTCCAGATAACTCTCCCATCCTCTAGGCTCCAGCTGGACACCAATAGCAGCAGCAAAAAACTGCTTTTTTCATGGCACTCTCAGTGAGGTGCAATTAGTAAATCAAAAGAAAAGGTCAAATCACTTAGTAATTAGAGTGTTCTATGCTAGTTTTGCTGTATTTGTAGGGAGTGACCCTGAATTACTAATCCTTTGTGTAACTCCAGGCACGTAGATAGTGATATCTACCTACTAAAAAGGGCCAAATGTTCAGCCTATGATCATTGAAAACAGAACCTATCTACATTCCTGGCACTCTAATTGTGAGATCTTGCCGCTCAGGTCATGTAGTTTAAAGAAGACGATGTTATTTTGAGGTAGTAGACGATGCTTTCTACTTGGTTTGAGTCAAATATCATCGGAAGGCAATTGCATTTCTTTCTTTCTCTTCTCCCATTTATGTCAGAGATTAATGTATACTATATATATCAGAGATTAATGTATCCTACAAAGTTGAAACTTTGAAAGACTTTACAATGTCAACTAAAACCATATAGCTAAATGCGACGGAAGAAGCATGAAGATGGGAGAGGAAGGGGAAGAGAGCCCCCTACCTCCAAGATGCAGAAAAAAGGAGGAGAATGAGCACCTGTCGGCGGGTGATGACGGTTTTCCACCGCCGCCGGGGGTCGACAGTGCTGGAGCAGACGACTGAGCAATGGGAGGAGGCTGATGAGCGAGCTAGCGCCACTGCCGCCGCAGCCTCCCGGCTGCCGACCGTCTTTCTTGGTGCC
Organism: Miscanthus floridulus; assembly: GCF_019320115.1. NCBI lineage: Eukaryota > Viridiplantae > Streptophyta > Magnoliopsida > Poales > Poaceae > Miscanthus > Miscanthus floridulus. The sequence continues at coordinate 84,010,451 of NC_089588.1, forward strand.
ATCGGATGCTGAACTAGTGCTCCCTAGTAAATCAGACGCACCTGCAAGCGGCAGCGCAGGCGGCGCGAGGCAGGCGGAGGCGCAGGTGGCGCGGATTCGGTGGCTGAGGCAGGCGGAGGCGCAGGCGGCGCGGATTCGGTGGCTGAGGCAGGCGGAGGCGCAGGCGGCGCGAGGCAGGCGGAGGCGCAGGCAGGCGGTGTGGATTCGGAGGCCATCGCCGCTGAGACGGGCAATATTGAATACGTTGTAGTCGTAGACGGGCGCTTGACCTGACCAGTCGTAGTCTGTGTGATATTGAATAAGGCACTGAAGGCAGTTAAGGCATTGTCTCCCTATTGAATCCGGTTAAGGGATTGAAGCGGGTTAAGAAAATTGATGAGATGATGACAAGTTTTGAGGCTATAGATTAGCAATTTGAAGAGATATCACAATCAATTTGATAATGTCAGTCAAGCCGCTTTGGTCAAAAGAACATTCTGGTCATAATGACATTATAAAAAAAATAAAAAAAGACTAATCCCACAGCTCGCAGGTTATCACAAATGACACATTGACAATTGTCGGCCGCCCTTCCGTTGCTCAGTATTTCCGGCGAGGCAGCGACCGCTATGGCAGCATGATTCACTCTTCTCCATTTCGGACACGCCCACGCGGGAGCGGGGATTGGTGGATTGCATTGAGGGGGCGGTTGAGTATTTTGCGGAGGCGGGAGAGTTGGCGAAGATAATATATCCCAAATTTAGGCTTATGAAAGTGAAGGGGAGAGGCTGATCATGGAGAAAGACACATATGCTAATGACCTTGCTACACTGGAAGAACATCTCTCAGGAGTAAGGAAACCAATGGAAGATATTGTTAAAGTAAGGAAACAAGTGGGATAAGGGGGACAAGTACTCTTCAATAGTTTCCTTACTATTGAGAGATCTAAGACGATGCCTACTACTGCTCCGACGACGACGAGGAGGACGACAACGATGATGATGAGGAGGAGGACGACGACGACGATGAGGACGACGAGGAGGATGTTGCAGAGGACGACATCGGCGGCGAGGAGGATTACTAGAGTCATTACTTCTTTTAACAAGAGACAATGTGTGCCAATAGGCACTTAGTTTGGCCAAGTTATTAACAACAAAGAAATGGTATGTACCTACAGTCGGGTCATTACTCGTATGTACCTAGATCTCTGAAAAGGAAACTAGTGGGATAAGAGGGGAAAAGTACTCCGTCGACTACTATGATCTCTCAGGAGTAAGGAAACCAATGGAAGATATTGTTAAAGTAAGGAAACAAGTGGGATAAAGGGGACAAGTACTCTTCAATAGTTTCCTTACTATTGAGAGATCTAAGTAGACAACAGAGTACTTCTTCCCATTATCCCACTAGTTTCCTAACCTTTGAGAGATCTAAGTAGTTGACAGAGTACTTTTCATACCACGAAGCTTGATAGCTTGCCAGTCGGGTTATTACTCGTATGTACCTAGATCTCTGAAAAGGAAACTAGTGGGATAAGAGGGGAAAAGTACTCCGTCGACTACTATGATCTCTCAGGAGTAAGGAAACCAATGGAAGATATTGTTAAAGTAAGGAAACAAGTGGGATAAGAGGGACAAGTACTCTTCAATAGTTTCCTTACTATTGAGAGATCTAAGTAGACAACAGAGTACTTCTCCCCATTATCCCACTAGTTTCCTAACCTTTGAGAGATCTAAGTAGTTGACAGAGTACTTTTCATACCACGAAGCTTGATAGCTTGCCAGACAAGGAAGAAAGAGAAACAGGAGGCTAGCCCGGTGCGAGTGGCGGGCATGACAAAGAAATTGTTTGGAGAAGCATGAAACGGATCCTGGAACCTCTTATCACCCCTGATACTCTACGACAGCATCGAGAAGCTCCGCGCGTTCTCGGTGGCCGCCGCCGCCATCGCCTACCGTGCTCTCTGGCCGCCGCCGCCGCCGGGCATCATCACTTGAAGCTCATCCTTGACCCCAAGCTCGAGAAGCTCCGCGCATTCTCGGCGGCCGCCGCCGCCATCTCCTGCCCGCCTATTGTAGATTGCAGCAAGTTCTAGAGTGAGTTTAGGGGACAGGCAAGAATCATCATTTGTTGAATTCACCCGAGAGTCAAGTTAAGTCCTCTATTCTCCGCAACCGTCGGTTCAAACCATCTATCTCTGGATCCGGGCTCGCCTTTACTATCGTTCAGGGTTGATGAAAGCTCAAACTAAGCTCATCCAGAGTGCCTGTTTCTGGTTTATATAGACGACTTACAAATTTTTCTGCTGCTTGACTTTTGAGGTTAAAGTACTGCCAAGGTTCCACTTAGCTGCAGTAACCATTTCATTCACCAAGGCACTATTGTACTGGTTTATTCTTGGAAGTGTTTTTGAACAGAATTTGGGGGCCTTCCGCTTCGCCTTTATTAACATGTTGTCAACCAGATATACCTGTCAACCAGAATAGAGTTCAGATAATATGGCTCCAATAAGCTACAAAACGACACAACGAAACAAGGTAGTGCTAGATGCTTACCAGAAGCAGTATCACACAACTAGAAATGGTTTTTATTGGCTTTCCCTTTCCCTTTTCCGTCCCTTTGAACAAAAGTTTTCGTTGGAACAAATGAATGGAATCCCTCAAATGCTCATAGATGATGTCACAGCAGTAGACCCCCTACTCCCTAGCGTGAAACAAAAGATTTGGTCAAGCTGTGCGGCGCTCAGCGCCTCCTTGAGCTGGGCAAGCTCCCCTTTGGTCGCATCAAGCTCTGCCATGGCCATCTTCGCCAACTCTCCCGCCTCCGCAAAATACTCAACCGCCCCCTCAATGCAATCCACCAATCCCCGCTCCCGCATGGGCGTGTCCGAAATGGAGAAGAGTGAATCATGCTGCCATAGCGGTCGCTGCCTCGTCGGAAATACTGAGCAACGGAAGGGCGGCCGACAATTGTCAATGTGTCATTTGTGATAACCTGCGAGCTGTGGGATTAGTCTTTTTTTTTTATTTTTTATAATGTCATTATGACCAGAATGTTCTTTTGACCAAAGCGGCTTGACTGACATTATCAAATTGATTGTGATATCTCTTCAAATTGCTAATCTATAGCCTCAAAACTTGTCATCATCTCATCAAATTTCTTAACCCGCTTCAATCCCTTAACCGGATTCAATAGGGAGACAATGCCTTAACTGCCTTCAGTGCCTTATTCAATATCACACAGACTACGACTGGTCAGGTCAAGCGCCCGTCTATGACTACAACGTATTCAATATTGCCCGTCTCAGCGGCGATGGCCTCCGAATCCGCGCCGCCTGCCTGTGCCTCCGCCTGCCTCAGCCACCGAATCCACGCCGCCTGCGCCTCCGCCTGCCTCGCGCCGCCTGTGCCTCCGCCTGCCTCAGCCACCGAATCCGCGCCGCCTGCGCCTCCGCCTGCCTCGCGCCGCCTGCGCTGCCGCTTGCAGGTGCGTCTGATTTACTAGGGAGCACTAGTTCAGCATCCGATGGCACCAAGAAAGACGGTCGGCAGCCGGGAGGCTGCGGCGGCAGTGGCGCTAGCTCGCTCATCAGCCTCCTCCCATTGCTCAGTCGTCTGCTCCAGCACTGTCGACCCCCGGCGGCGGTGGAAAACCGTCATCACCCGCCGACAGGTGCTCATTCTCCTCCTTTTTTCTGCATCTTGGAGGTAGGGGGCTCTCTTCCCCTTCCTCTCCCATCTTCATGCTTCTTCCGTCGCATTTAGCTATATGGTTTTAGTTGACATTGTAAAGTCTTTCAAAGTTTCAACTTTGTAGGATACATTAATCTCTGATATATATAGTATACATTAATCTCTGACATAAATGGGAGAAGAGAAAGAAAGAAATGCAATTGCCTTCCGATGATATTTGACTCAAACCAAGTAGAAAGCATCGTCTACTACCTCAAAATAACATCGTCTTCTTTAAACTACATGACCTGAGCGGCAAGATCTCACAATTAGAGTGCCAGGAATGTAGATAGGTTCTGTTTTCAATGATCATAGGCTGAACATTTGGCCCTTTTTAGTAGGTAGATATCACTATCTACGTGCCTGGAGTTACACAAAGGATTAGTAATTCAGGGTCACTCCCTACAAATACAGCAAAACTAGCATAGAACACTCTAATTACTAAGTGATTTGACCTTTTCTTTTGATTTACTAATTGCACCTCACTGAGAGTGCCATGAAAAAAGCAGTTTTTTGCTGCTGCTATTGGTGTCCAGCTGGAGCCTAGAGGATGGGAGAGTTCTCTGGAATTATGTTTCTTGGAAGAGTTCTGGAATGCATTTTCTAGAAAATAGCACAGGTTATATATAGGACATTTCCCATATATGTATAGCTAATAATTGAGCACAATTTCATATATATCCAACAATGTGAGCATAAATTTAAATTGTTTAACATAAAAGATACTTTGTAGCTACTGGCCTGCTGCTGTGCGGCCGCGCTGCCACGGCCCACGGCCGGTTGGCCACACGTCCAGCACTGTCGCAGTGCTGTCGGTACTACGCAACTGTCCTGCTGCTGCTGCCGGCTGCCGCCTGCCGTCCACAGCGCCTCCATGCGCCCGCCACCGCTGCCCCATCGCTCTAGCTCTAGCCTCTAGGGTTTTGTTCGCCGAGCGGGAGAAAACACGGGCACAGAAATGAAATCAACTCGAGGTGCTCCGTACGTGTGCGATAGCAGAGCAGCGGGTGTCCTTCCCTCCTTGGGTCTTATCTAGAGAAAATAGGCCATGGGACAGCGCTGCACCTTGGATGGGAAAGGAAAACGAATCAAAATTAGGCTGAATTGTCTGTACAGAAAAGCAATTCACTGTTTTTTTTTCTTTTTTTCGTATACTGATTTGTATATAGATTATATGAATGAAATTTGTTGCCAAAAAATTTGGGTATTCAACTGAATACCCTTGAATATAACTAGGCCCGTCCATGCCACATAGGGGAATATCTATGTCTGTCTTTGAGAAGCCATTTCTCTGAGCCATGCTGATCATTTTTGCTAGAGAGTCAGCAGCTAGATCATTCCACATAGGGGAATATCTATGTTTGTCTTTGAGAAGCCATTTCTCTGAGCCATGCTGATCATTCCACCGGTTTAACATTTATCCTTTGGATGTTCTTAGTGATCATATACTGTATTTACCCATACATGATGTATATTGCCTGAAACTTGTAAAAAAAAACTGCAGGAAAACAATGGTAGCTCCAAAAATAAAGATTTTTGTTGGTCTTTTTTTTTCCTTTCCAGAGATTGCGGGCACGGATGGGGGACAGGCTGCAAGAAAAGCAGGACCGGCACAGGTGGACGAACCAAGAGACAAATCATTTTCTTGAAGTGGCTATGGATTTAGCGGAAAACGGAGAATTTAAAAAAGGCAAGTACCGCAGAAGTGGTTTTAGGAAGATCCATGCAAAAATGGCTGAGAAAGGCTCTCGCAATGTCTCTTATGCGAATGTGAAATCCAAATTCTACACATATATGGACATTTGGAACAGATATAACAACTTGAAGTGCGAGGCAGGATCATGTTTTAACCCAGAGACGGGTACTTTCGATGCTCCCAAGGAATGGTGGGCTAGTCTGGTACTCTTCTCCCTTTCTACTTGATGTCTATATCCTTTTGGCTTCAAACAAAGATCTTGTATTCAGCTCGTGCACTATTTGTAATATTGAACTGATACTGACTCTGTCTGTCACAACATCAAAATAAAAAGGAGAAATACATGATGTTCCGAAAATGTATTCCGTACATGGAGAAGCTAGATATTATATTTAGTCACATGGAGGATCCACCTAAAGAAATAATTTGGAAATTTGTAAACAATGGACCCAGCAGCCGATCAACTACAGGGCACTGGGGATATGAACAAACAGAGTCACCGACGGTACATCAGGGGTCAGCATCGCTCGAGGCCCAAATTGATAAGCTTTTGGACGAACTTTTGGAGTCGGGTGTGCAAGAACTCGATGATGATTATATCAACGCTGTTGACCTACTTAGGGACCCTATTATTTTAAAAAGGTACTCCAAGCTGTCATCCATGGAGAAAAAGATCGGCTTCATGAGGAAGCTACGGGCACAAGTAAGTTATTGCTGCTTGGTTGCTTCTTGTATTATCAATGGAGAGCTCAACAAATTGCTGCAATATTTCGAAGAAATTGATCTTCTTTCAGTCCTGCCTACTAGTGATTTTTACTCTGTTATTTGTTGAAATATTGGGCAGGGCGTGCAAGTGGCAAACAGGAGTCACGGTCACCAGTAATGATGTAGCAATTGTTGATCTCAAATCAAGAATCAGTGATTTGGAGACTCAAAGGAAGCTGCTGTCTTTTTTCTTTACTTTGGCACTAATTATTATGTACAATAAGTATTATCTTCCTGCTCTTCTGAATGGAGTTTGGCATGCAGCAGTAGCAGACTTGACGCCTGGAGTTTGGCATGCAGCAGTAGCAGACTTGACGCCTTGAATGCTTTGAAGCCTTGAACTTTTTAATTTATGCTCTTGAACTGTCATCAAGTTATCTTGTTTTTTCATTATTCATGTATGTGTTTGATGTAAGAACATGCTACCTAGTTATCTGTGATGTGTTATGTAAGAACATGCTATCCAGTTATCTGTGTGGATGTCTTAATGGTGGACAGATATGAGGTCTTCTCTCCTAAAACTAGAATTCTAAAGACAAAAACAAGAATGGAATATTTTGTTCTTGTTGTACTTGCTAATTGATTCCTTTTCAAATATGTTTCTTACCTGTTGTGTCCACTAATTGATTCATCTTCTTAAAAACACGTGAGCCGCCGACTCAACTGTCTAGTATGAGACAGTGATATGTGCCTGTTTTTAAGAAACAAAGGCGTGGGCTCACAATTATCTAGTGCTCTGTCTTCTTGGGCGTGTCTTTGCACCCAAATTTTTTTTACCAGAAGTGAGAAATTTTATAGAACCATGTATATTCCCCCCTCCCTCGTTTTTTTTTGCAATTTTATAAATGTTACAATATTACTTATGTATACTTTGGTAGTAAAGCTTTATAATTGGCACTCCACACCTATGTTTTTACGGCGTCGCCTAGGCGACGACTTGGCGTCCGAGCGGTTTCCCAACCTGGGCGTCGGGGTCACCTTGTATAGCCCGCGTATGGCGTCGCCTTGGCACGATTGGCGTCGCCTAGTCGTCGAATCTGCTCAGGCGGATGCCGCGCGAGGGGGGAAGTCGTCTGCGCGCGGGAGAAATTTATGGCGCGGGAAAGAAACGCGGGAAACCGCGGTGCCAAAGCGCGGGAAACAGAGCGCAGCGCGGCGTAGACCTCTTGCCAAAGTCCCATCTAGCTCACTCAGGCCACAGAGAAAGGAGGACAGGGAGGCGAGAGGGAGAGGGAAGAACGCGCGGGCGCGGCTCACTTGAAATCGGGCGACAGACGGCGGCGGGTCGGCGGTGCCTGCGACCTGTGCACAACCCGCGTCCGCGTCCTCCGCCCGTCCGTGTCCGTAAATCCTGACACGACTCCCACCCCATCTGCGACGTCTCTGGGACTTTTCCGCCACCTCCATCACCGGCTTGGGTCTGCAGGTATGCCCTCCCGGCCTCCACTTCCTATGTTCTTCCTCGATCCTCCACCATGGCTCTGCTTGCGGCTTTAATTTTGCCCCCCCCCCCGCCCCCATGGCTCTGCTTGGATCTGATTTCGCTCCCCACGCCCCCCTCCACTGCCATCGCTAGAGTTCCGGTCGTGCCCACTCCTGCCGTTGCACGCCTTTCCCTCTCATCCCACTAGTTCCCTTACATTTGAGAGATCTACATAGGCTGCAGAGTACTTATCCATCTTATCACACTAGTTTATTTACTTTTAAGAGATCTCATAGGAGTTGGTCAAAGCCCAAACCTATGAAAACATAGCGACGACCAACTCGCACCCACTCAGACATGTCCCATCAGGCCACCCGTGGGGGAGAACATCGAGGAGGTAGACCAAGCGATGGCTGAGGTGGACAACCACATTCTCAGTCGCGGGCTTGTGCTCCTGGAACCGGCTCAAGCTGAGGACCTCATGGTCCGCGGAATACGCCATCGTCTTGAAGAGGCGCATAGGGCGTCCACCTCCTCCGTCGTGCTGTCGCGGCTCAGCTTCAGCCTCTCCTCCATCGGAGTGAGAGCTGGGTTGCAGTCGGTGAGCCCAGCTAGCTCAACGACGCGCTTGGCATAGGCGGTCTGTCGAAGCGTGATCCCAGAGTCATCCTGGTGCATCTCGATTCCCAGGTAGAAGGAGAGAGGCCCCAGGTCACTCATCTGTAAGGTGGCCTTCATCTCTTCCTTGAATGCCGCCACCTCGACATCCTTGGTGCCGGTGATCACCAAGTCGTCGACGTAGACACCCACCAGCAGAGCATTTCCTCCACTGCCCCGTCGGTAGATGGCCGCCTCGTGCGGGCTTTGCTCGAAGCCTATCCCCTTTAGCGTGGAATCCAACTTGGCATTCCACGCCCTCGGTGCCTGCCGCAAGCCATAGAGGGCCTTGCGCAGGCGGAGCACCTTGCCCTCCTTCCCGGGGATCGCAAATCCCGGCGGCTGGTGCACGTAGACCTCCTCCTTCAAGTCGCCGTTAAGGAACGCCGACTTGATGTTCATGTGATGAACACGCCAGCCCTCCTGGGTAGCTAGCGCAAGGAGGAGTCGCACGGACTCCATCCGTGCCACGGGAGCAAAGGCGTCGTCGAAGTCGACCCCCTCCTGCTGCACGAAACCTCGTGCCACCAAGCGAGCCTTGTGCTTGACGATGGCGCCGGCTTCATCCCTCTTCAGCTTGTACACCCACTTAAGGGTGATCGCGCGGTGACCACGAGGAATGTCAGCAAGCTCCCAGGTGCGGTTCTTCTCGGCCGCATCCATCTCCAACTGCATCGCGGTGCGCCATGCCGCGTGTTTCTGGTTTATTTCTAAATGCCATGCCAATCTGAGGGGTTGGGGGTACATATTTATAGGCTGCTAGCCAGCCAAGCATATGCCAAGATGTTAGTCTAAGATGCTGTCCTAGATGTTAAGATGCTGTCCTCTAAGATGCTGTCCTCTAGTCTAATATGCTGTCCTCTAATATGCTGTCCTCTAGTCTAAGATGCTGTCCTAAAAACAGACCATGCAGCCACAAGAACCATGTGACCAGCACAACCCCACAAAGACCAGCCCACACATGAGACTTATCCCATCACATAATGGTCAATACTGAGTCCACCTTCTATCAACAGCTCAAGTGTTAGGATGTTTTTGTTAGTGTATTAAACTCCAATTCATTATGCAAAGTATAACTGGGAGCTTTCTTTATCATCTTTGGTGATTTTTGACCATTATAGTGTCTTTAGTGAAGAAACTGATACCTTCTCCACTTCTACTAGCTAGAGAAACATTTTGGTCTTGACAGTGTGCACTTGTACTGTAGTCAATCTACTCATTTATTCATTTCTGCAGTGATCTCATTATTGCCTTGAGTTTTTTTAGAGTTGTCTCTTATGGAGAGTTTTCAATCATTGTTTTATTCTTAATGAAAAAAGTTACTACCTTATGCAATGTTCAAAAAGGCGACGCTAGGCGTTCGCCTGGGCGCGCTTACGCGCTGGGCGACGGGGTACCGCCTCGCCTAGGGGGGTAGGCGGGTACCTAGGTGGCTGCCCAACTATTGCCGGCGAAAGGCGGCCAGATCCACCAAGGCAGGGACGTGTCGGGGCGGCGCGGAGGTCGGGAGACGATGGGGGAAGAGGTGGCGTCAGGCGGTGGCGGCTGGCAGATCCACCAAAGCAGGGACGAGTGGGGGCGGCGCGGACGTCAGGCGGCGGTGGGGGAAGGAGGTAACGTCGGCGGGGGCGGTGACGACCGGTGGGGAAGGAGGCGACGTCGGGGCGTCGGGCGATGGCGGTGGCGTGGGCGAGCGACGGGAATAGAGGCTAGGAGGGAGAGAGACGGGAATAGAGGCTGGGAGGTGAGGGGATAAGACTTGGACCAGACTTGGGAGACTTGGGCCGTTATTGGGCCTTCTCTTCTTTCTCCATCACTGACTGCTATTTTTTTTTTCTTTTAAGTATTTATGCATGTATTAGCTACCGTCTAGGAAAACACCTTAAAACGCCTAGGCTCGCCTAGGCCCGCCTAGGCGCTAGGCTTTGGGTCACCGCCTAGAGAGCGCCTAGCGCCTTCTTGAACTTTGACCTTATGCAAGAAAAAGAAATAATTCATGTTACTTTTACTCTAGTTCAGAATGCAACGATCATATGATACTTCGTAAGATCTATGTTTAATGGTACTTAGGTGAATATTTTTATGCAGAGGACACATTCCCTATCGTGATAGTAAGTTGACACGCATTCTCCAACCTGCACTTGGAGGCAACGCAAAGACATCTATCATCTGCACTGCTGCTCCTGAAGAGGTTTGTCTATACACTTGCATTGTTGCATCTGGGCAAACTGTGTGATACCATATCTTCCTGTACTGACTAGTATTTTCTTCATTGTTGCACATTCTGAATAAAATGACATTTTACCTACAGATTCACATTGAGGAAACTAGAGGAACTCTTCAGTTCGCAAGTAGAGCAAAATGTATAAGCAATTGTGCCCAAGTAAATGAGGTATGTGTTAAATCTTATAAATAAAAATTCTTGAGCTATCTTAGTGATTGTTTTCAAGTAAATGAACTTATATTGTGAGTGACCATAGATACATTGGTAGAATTTCTTTTTCATTTGTTTAAAGTGAAAATTTTATTCCAAAAATCTAGAATGTTTTCTTGTAAATGCTCTTATTCCAATCCAAATATTGCTCCTGCCTCTATGTTATTGCAGTTAGGATAGTCTATTAGTTTTAGTTGTTGGCATAGTTTATACTCCCTCTGTTCCAAATTATAAGTCGCTTTGACTTTTTTGATACATCTATTTTGCTATACATCAAGATATAATGTATGTCTAGATTCGATGTACCAAAAAAGTCAAAGCGACTTATAATTTGGAACGGAGGGAGTAAGTAGCAAGAGAACCTAACTTGGCCACTTCTGTGCAGATTCTAACTGATGCTGCTTTGCTGAAGAGGCAAAAGTTGGAAATAGAAGAACTTCGTAAAAAACTGCAGGTAGCTGCTGTTTGGTTGGTATTGCTCTCCATAAGAGTAGGTATTTGAGTCTTGATTTATGTTTCATGAAATTCAGGGTTCCCATTCTGAAGGGTTGGAGCAGGTTGTACTAAAACTACGGAATGACATGCACAAGGTGTGTAAACACCAACGGCTATAATTAAACCTCATTTCTCATTGAATCATGATTATTCTTCATATTGAAGGCGCATCAAAGAACTATTTTTTTAACTTGTATAAATAAACTGCAACTTTAGTAACTACATAATAAAGCTATCTGGGTTCTTTTATGTAGTCTGAACTTGAGCGTGATCGACTGGCTATGGAACTTGAAGACGAAAGAAAGTTACGAATGACTCTAGAACAACATTTGACTGAGCAACAGAAGAAGCTAGAGGCCATATCGTCAGACCACTTTACCGATTCAATCCAGGTATATTTGATGGAGAAGAAGCATGGTAACAAATCGTGATTTCAGTTTTGTATGGAAGCTAAAAGCTGTCCACACAGCACATTTCATTGATGGTCCATGTCTGTCACCATATTCACCCTCTTCATTCCATCTTACTTTTAATATGCAAGTCCCTGGTGATAATGAAATTATATGTTTGCCTTTTGCAGCTGGATGCTCTGAAAACTCCAGATTCGAAGTCTGTACCAGATGGCTTTGTTGCATGTCGCTCACGTTATTCACAAGATGTTGAGTTCAGCCCAATATGTGAAGATTTGGATAATATCGCTCACGAAGATCTATGGACACGTCTGAACAAAGGTTGCGTTACTGATCTTGACATGCTTGAGATGACACCTGGTCTCAAACGTGAGGCATCCTTTCTACAAGATACAACATCAGTAAGTTTTTCTCTTTTCCTGCATCATTTGCCCTTATCTGTTTGTTTACAAATATTTTAGGCTGTCCATATTTATAGAACTCAACAGATTTTTGTGAATTTTATCTCAAGAAATTGATTAAGACGTGCTCCTCATCTAAGCACACCGTACCCAGTCCAAGTTGCTGTGGTTCATCTGTGACCCGCATACTCTGCAAAAAAAAAGTGATTAAGACATTAATTGTTACAAAAATAGAGTAACAGACTATCAATCAGGAACAAGATAACTTTGTATTCAATTGGGCTTGAACTTGGGTGGGGTTTGGTATTAACACCCATATCTCCCACAAACCTAGCTAGGATAAATTCTCATTTAGATAAAAATAAACCATAAAGGGATACACAAACTAAAGCTACTTGACAAGAACTTTGTCCAACTGGCAACTGCTACTGCTTATTATTCTTCGAAGCTGCAAATCAACACCACCTTGTGTCACCATTCAAATCTTAGTAATGCATAGCATAAATGCTAATCTTTGGAACCTAATGGCTGCTCATGCTAAACTAGCAAAATGGTACTATCTCTCTAATATATTCATGCTCATCACGGACGACGGGGAATTGTTACCTACAGCAAAGTTCAGCTAGGCGCTGGGCGGAATCTAGGCGCTGACCCTCAGCCTAGCGCCTAGGCGGGATTAATCGCGCCTAGGCGTTCCTAGGCGTTTTCCTAGGCGTTTTCCAATACATGCTTAAATTTATTAATACATACTTAAGTACTTAAAAGAAAAGAAAAAATAGAAGACCAATGGTCATGGAACAGGGAGAAAAGAGAAGAAAGGCCCATAAAAACGGCCCAACCCACCTTATCCACCGTTAAAAACGGCCCAGCGCACCTTATCCACGCCTCCTCCCACACCGCCGCCGCCCGCGCCTGCGCCCGCCCGAGCGCCTGCCGCCCGCGCAAGCCTGCGCGAGCGCCCGCCGCCCGCGCAAGCCCGCCGCCCGCCGCCGCCCGCGCAAGCCCGCGCGAGCGCCCGCCGCCGCTCGCAGCTCCTCCTCCCCCACCGACGACCTCCGCCAGGCGCTCCTCCACCACCACCGCCGCCGCCGATGAGCCGCCGCCGCCTAGGGGTCCGCCTACCCCCATAGGCGAGGCGGACACCCTCCGACTAGAGCCTAGTCGCGCCTAGTCGCGCCTAGGCGAGCGCCTAGCGGAACTATGACCTACAGATATATTTGCAGAACGGGAATCCACAAACTATGCTTTCAGATTGTTGTGAAACTCTAGAGGTTTGGTCTTTCGATTGATTAAACGTAGATTCAGTGCATATGCAAAGGATTCTATCTACTTATATTTGTTGGATTTTGCTGTTAAATTTAATTACAGCCCATTTATCCATATGATAACCTATCTTTCCTACTTTCCTCTAATGTTCAATCTTTGTCGCAAGTTAGATATATTAGGTATATCTTTGCCATTGCACACTTCATGCTTGAAAATCAAATTGGGTCTTTTATCAATTATCACCAAACCCAATTTCATATATGCCCATGCGCTGACTCACTATGTAACAGGCAACATAAGCAACAGTTAGATCTTTTGTGTCTTACTTACTTATCTGCTGCTACTTGCCAAGCAAGCATAGGGTAGTTATAAGTTCTCAATCCAACAAGAGACTGCTTCAGTGTCTTGAGTCTGTAGCAGCTAGTCGGCAGAGTACATCAGGGATTCAGGGTAAATGTCTTATAAAAATGGATAATATTCATCAGGGTAATCCGTCTGAGGTCTGGATGGTTTTGATAAATTTGCCTCCATATATTACTAGGCCTCTAGCTTAAGAAGATTGAAAAGTTCTAATAATTAATTGCTTATATTTCATAAAAGAGATTGAGAAACTAGTTTACCCTTCTGTTTCAGTTCAAATTTGGTTTCTGTTTGGATAAGGAATATGTTGGAATTGAGAAATGATTTGCCTATTTCTGTCATTTTTTGCTCTGCTTGCAGGCTGTGCCATTGGATGAACCTACTGATACCAGATGCCAGAGGTTAGAAAAGGAGTGCATCTCTGATCGGCAAAAGCTTGAGGAATCAAAGGCAAGATGCTCCACTCTCGAGAAAGAGTGTGACGTGCTGAGGGACGAGAACTTGTCCCTGCAACAGGAGCTCTCCGAGTCCAAGCGGGAGGCTGACAGCCTCTTGGCCGAGAAGCAGGCGCAGCTGGATGACTTGAGGGCGAAGTGTGCAGCGCTCGAGAAGGATCTCTACACCGCCAGGCAGGAGGCCCACCGCCTCGCCACTGAGAAGCAGGAGCTGGCTGGGGAGCTGGGCACAGAGAGGCAGAAGTTGGATGAGCTGAAGCAGGATATCCGGGTGATCAGCCGCGGCTTCTTGCAGCGGGAAGGGCAGCTCACGTCGCTCTACACCAAGTCCAAGGCCATCCTGGAGAACTGCAAGACCTCCCAGGTAGCTACTCTGCCTTGACGGTTTCAGTGAGACCGCGTGCACAGCTGCTGCTGGCTAAAGATAAAATCTCTGTGCTTCTGCAATCCTTCTTGCTTGCAGATCATGATCATGAGTTTGTGTGTTGGGTCTCTGTTATGTGAAAAAGTTCAGTGGAATATCGGCAGGCTGCGTTTGCCATTAGTTTAAAACACATAGCATTACCTGTATCTACTATATGGTTTGGAAAAAAACGGCTTGCAATTCCCCTTTTACCTAGTATTCCTTGGGTAAAAAAAACATGAAGCCGTTTTTGACTATAGACGGTCTTTGAGGTGATTGACTACAACTTATATTAGAATATAATACTAAACTATGATGTTGGCTACTGCAAAATAAAAAGACCATAGGGGGCAGCATTTTTATGTTCCAATCGACATATTAAAAAGGCTAATGGTATGCCCGCACAAGTACTAAGAGCAAGGTTAATAATTACAGCCGGTTGCTGGCTGTAAGGTTATTTGTAGTCTTCTCGCAGCCCACCCATATACTAGTTAGGTCTTCACTATTGATAAATGACGCACTTGTCTCTCTCATAAAGTTTCTTGGTTCTTATGCCTAAGCCGGCTATAAGCTTATAGCCCACTTTCTTTCTCTCCTCCACCTCAGCGTTTAGCTACCTGTTATTATAGTTGCTCTAGGCTAACCCTACAAAAGTCGGTAGAGGCTCAAACAACACATCTGTACGTTACAAGATTCCCAGTCACCCATCTGCGCCCATCAAAAGTATCGATTCAAGACTCAGATCTTCACTCTGGAATCAACAACATCGATTCGGAAGGAGCATTGTTTTATTTGGTCTTGCCAGCCGGACACTCGCTTGTATCCGAAGCTGCTTTAATCTCAAGATAGTACTCATTAAATTTCTCCTTCCGAGCAAGAGTAGCATCGTATAATCCATTAAAAGAAATAGGGGCTCATGTGTTCTTGCTTCACTTTGATGTGCAATTGTGATTTTACCCTCGTTTTTCTAACTTTGTAATTTTGTCCTTAACTGTTCACAAGTCAACGCGATTTTGCCCCTGGTCAACGGAAAAACAGGGGCAAAATCGTGTTGACCAGGGGCAAAATCGCGTTGACTTGTGAACAGTTAAGGGCAAAATCACAAAGTTAGAAAAATGAGGACAAAATCATAATTGCATATCTGTGTAAGGGGCAAGAACACCATTTTCCCAAAAGAGGTATGCCATTTAATGCTTCCATGCTCTGGGAGAGTAAGCATGTCTGTTAAAGTCTCAATAATTCGGCTTTTTAAAATTGAAGCCGAATTGTGAATATTAATCTCTACACATGGTGCTGAATTTTCATTGATTCGACTATGGTTACTAGTAACACGTGAAGCCGAATCATGAATATTAGTATTTGAATATCTTGTTGAAGAGCAACATGTGAATCCGAATCATGAGTTTTAGCAATCGAATGCCTTGCTAAAATTTCATTAATTTGTCCATAGTTATTAGTGAGGCCGAATTATGAGCACTAGCATTTGCATATGATGCCAAATTTGTAGGTAGAATACAAAGAGTCAAAGACCAGTAGTCTAAAAAAAAAAAGGAGTCAAAGACCAATATACAGTGCGAAGTACGTCCATTATCAGTAGTATAGTGCCACAACATACAAACTTAACGTTTGGATTGTAATGTATATGCGTTCAGACAAAAAAAACAAACAAATAAGAGTTCTTCTCATTTCGATTAGGTCCACTGCTCCACTATACTGCATGCTGATGAAAATGGTTGTCGAATTACATAAAGAAGCTTTGGCAACTGATGAACGAGTAACAGATTCTAAATTCCCGGCCTGGCTGCATGCCGGCGATCGAACATGTCCAGGGCTCACGGGTCAGGAGTCCAGCGCCGGAGAGTATCTAGGCCTCGGGCGCGGGCACAGTCAGTGACAAACGTCGAGAACGAGGCCGACGACGAGTACGCCTCTCGGGCGCGGGCACAGTCAGCGACTAACGTCTGCAACGACGCCGACGACGAGTACGCCTCTCGGGCGCGGGCACAGTCAGCGACAAGCGTCGAGAACGAGGCCGACGACGAGTACGCCTCTCGGGCGCGGGCACAGTCAGCGACTAACGTCGAGAACGAGGCCGACGACGAGTACGCCTCGGGCGCCGGCATCGCGAACTGACGTCTGCAACGACGCCGACGAGGACGACGCCTCGACCGCCGGCATCGCGACTGACGTCTGCAACGACGCTGACGACGAGTTTACCAGGTTCATTATGCTGACCCAGTACTTCTTCTCCTCCTCCGTCTGCTCCTGGATCAAGGAGTCGTCGAGAAGCATGCCCGCGAACGCTGCCGCGGCGATGTCTGCATCAGCGACATCGACAACGTGATCTCCCCACTGCTGCTGAAGATGATCCTTGCGCGCCTCCTCGTGCGCCTGCATGGGCTGCGGCATGGCGGCGCGCGCGGCCGCAACCGCGGCGCGGAGATCCTCGAGGACCGAGGCCTGCGCCGCGATCTGGGAGAAGATCAACGTCGACGTCGGCGAGTCGAGGCGGTGCGCCGCGGCAGGTCTGGGCATCTGTAGCGGCGCCGAGACGGCGGCGATGTCTGCGTCAGCGACATCGACAACCTGATCTCCCCACTACTGCTGAAGATGATCCTTGCGCCCCTCCTCGTGCGCCGGCATGAGCTTCGGCATGGCGGCGCGCACGGCCGCAACCACGGCGCGGAGCTCCTCCAGGACCAAGGCCTGCGCCACGCTCTCGGAGAAGATCAACGTCGAGGTCGGCGAGTCGAGGTGGTGCGCCGCGGTGGGTCCGGGCATTTGCAGCGGCGACGAGACGACGGTGATGTCCGCCTTAGCGACATCAACAAACTGATCTCCCCAGTGCTGCTGAAGATGATCCTTGCGCGCCTCCTCGTGCACCTGCATGAGCTGCGGCATGGCGGCGCGCGCGGTCGCACCCGCGGCGCGGAGCTCCTCCAGGATCGAGGCCTGCGCCGCGCTCTCGTAGAAGATCAACGTCGACGTCGGGGAGTCGAGGCGGTGTGCACCGCGGCGGGTCCGGGTATCTGCAGTGGCGCCGAGACGGACGCGGACGCGCACCTCGGCCTCGAGCCTCACGTCTCCCACTGCACCGTGTGGGCCTTGGCGTGCTGCGCGCCCGCTCAACTACAGTGGACTTTGGTCCACAGCGACGGAGCCGGGCTCCTCATTTTTTTTTACAAGACGCCGGGCTCATTGAATCATTGAATGGCAAGCTTGAATGCCGAATCATGAGGGAAAAAAGAAAGCAAAATTCCAGGAAGAACCTCCCGTGTCATATGCATTGATGGATCAACTCACGCAAGCTCAGCAGTAGGAGTTGGACGGGCAAAAGATGAACAATGCAGTACGATACTCGACTCTACTACTACTACTGATGTACTAGAGGACAAGTTTACATGCATAGCTCCTTTTGTATGGATATACTACCAATGCTAAGGTTCAAATTTTAGAAAACAACTCTACGAGCAGCTTTTTCGTGAAGCTGAACTGTTTCTGTCTACACAACAATCATGTGTTTTATGCAGTTTCAACACATGAATTTTTTTGCACCATAGAATTAAGACCCAACAGGCTCCGGTCTCCTTCTACCTCCCGCCTTCTTCTACCTCCAGCCTTCTTCTACCTCCAGACAATCACAAATCACAAGATCACAGATCCACAGTTCACAGGAAACAATTTTTTTTTCTATGCAAGGACAAAAAAAAAAGGTTCACAGTCGGCAGCAGAGGTAACAGCAAGCACCAGGGAGGAGCATCGTAAGTCGGACCTAAACGCGTGAGCGACGTGGCCTCCATCACGTCGACGACCCGCTCCTTGGAATGCTATCCCGCGACGAGCACAAGGCCGAGAAGACAGTTGAAAAGAGAGAGGGACAAAAAAAATCCATGTGTTTTTTTATGCTAAAACACATATGTGTTGTATAGCATTTCTGTTTGGAAAACTGTTTGACTAAACAGCTTCGTGCACGGCTAGTTAAGATAATAAAATTACTATAATACCCTTAGCTTTCCTTTTTCTTCTCTATTTTTCTCTCTCTTGTTCTTCGTACTGTTTTTCTTCCGCATCGACCCAACGACCACGACCTCGCCTCTGCGAGCCCCCACGGTAGAGGCTCGCGCCCCAAGCGGTGGCGCCCCTCCTAGCTGCTTGGCCAATCACGCCCCTCGTGTCTGTTGCTGCGGAGCCTGCGCCTGGCTCGGAGGTGGTGCCGCCTGTGCCCAGGCCCGGCAAACGGTGCCTACGAAGCCGTTTGCCCTGTTCGCTTGACATATAATCCGTACTTTTCAGCTTGTTTTTTCAGCTGGAACAGTATTTTCCTCTCAAAACAAATCAGCCGGAACAGTGTTTCAGCTTATTTTTTTAGCGAAGCGAACGGGGCCTTTAGCTTCATCCCACCCCATCCCATTGTGAGAGCAATAAAAATGAGCTTCTCCCACAAAACTGTTTTTGAAAACACCCGTTTAGCAAAAATCAGCTCACAACAGCTCATGAAACTATTGGTGAAGCTGTACCAAACAAGACCCTTATCATCGTAAGTGTGCAAGACTAGGGCATGGGATGGATGCTAGTGAGTTCTTGACCTGCCGGCCAGCTGCTTGAGCTAACAGTCAAAATACTGAATTCCGGGTGCAGCCGTGCAGGTGTACTAGCCGGCCGGTGCTAGGACAGTGATATCCGTTGATGGAGTCCAGCCCTCACCTGTTGCCGAGCAGCGCGTGGAGCCAGATGATGGTCTGCTCCTCCTCCAGGCTGAACTTGCCCCGCTTGATGTCCGGCCGCAGGTAGTTCGTCCACCGGAGGCGGCAGCTCTTGCGGCACCGCTGCAGCCCTGCCACGACCAGCATTCGCATGCATGTCACCGTGAGTTAGGAAGCAGCGAAACAAAATAGCGTAGCCGAACGCTGCTGGACGACTACGATTACTAGTATCTTGCGAGCTCACCGGCTTTGGCGGGCAGCGAGCGCCAGCAGCCGTGGCCGTGCTGCTCAATGTAGGCGAGCAGCTTCTGGTCCTCCTCCCGCGTCCATGGCCGCGCGCCGCCTGGGTCCCACTGCACTGAGCCTGCGCAGCGCAGCAACACAACACAACCCTCGCCTGATCCTCCTCTCGCGCGGCCTCACAGCAATTCATTTCAGCCTCGCTCCTGCTCCTTCCTCTTAATAATACCTCAAGAGGATGAGGGCAATTGACTGCTGGGGATCCTCCTTTCCTTCTGGAAGCAGGGCGGGGCGGTGTGAGTGACTAGGAGGGCAGCGCAGCAGCAATTGCCACTGAGTAGTGCCAAAGCGAGGAAGGGACACACTGATCACCAAGGTCGGTGTGAGGCATAAATAGAGTAGAGGAAGGGAAGGGCATAGGGTACGTGTATGTTTGTATGCGCATACGATTGTACTAGCTATTAACTCGCAAATAATTAATTATTTGTTTCGATGGACAGTTCCATACTTGTGCCACTGAAACTTTGTTTGGCTAATGATGTGTAATATATTCTGATTCCAAGTGTAGTTGTTAGACTGTTGTAGTGTTTGGATTGGTGTTTAGTTGGCACTGTTCTAGAGTTTGACTTGCTGGGTTTGGACTGGTGTCTAGGTTGGACTGTTCTAAGTACATTTAGCTTTAAGTTTGTCATTTCAAGTTAATTTGCAGTGATTAGATAATGCATGGTTTTCGTGTGTATGTATAGAGATGATTTGTAGTGATTAAGTTTTTTCTAGGGTTTGACTTAATGGGTTTGCATGATTATAGTGATGATTTGCAGGTGGATACGTACCTTGGACGCTGTTCACTACTACAAAAACTTTACTGAAGGCGGGCGTTTTCGATTTTCCGCGGCGGGCAAAGCCGTCCGCCGTGGCCTAGAGGCCACGGTAAATCATGGCTTAAACGCGGCGGGCGGCCTTGCCCGCTGCGGTTAATCGATTTCCCGCAGCGGGCACGTTAGGATGCCCGCCGCGGTTAAACGTTTCAAAAAAAACAAAAAAACACAGAAACCCGCCGGCGAGCCCATTCTCGAGCCCACCGACGAGCCCATTCACAACCCAATACTGGCGCCACCGCACCTCGCTGGATCCGCCGCCGGGGTCTCCACCTTGCCGGATCTGCCGCCGGGCTACATCTGGGCCCACGTTAGACCTGGATCCCACCGCCGTCGTCGATCCGCCGCGCCGCCGCAGTGGCCCGGATCCACCGCCGTAGAGGACGCCACGGACCGGATCCGCCGCCGTAGAGCCCTCCACCGACGAATCAACAAGTGCTGGGGCCGGATCCGCCGTGCTGGAGGCGGCCTCCGGCGGATCCGCAAGCACCGGAGCCGCAGCCCGCCTCGAATCCGCCGCTGCAGTCCACCGCCGTCGGATCCCCATGCCACCGTGGCCCCTTCTCGCCGCGCCGCTCTGCACCTCCTCGCTGCGCCGCCCTGGCCCCTCCTTGCGCTGTCCTGGCCCAGCGTTGCCGTAGCCGGGCCCCAGCCCCACCATAGCCGCTCCTCGCCGCGGCACCTGGAGGAGGGAGAAGGAGGAGAGCGAGACGGTGTGAGGAGGCCCGTCGCTACTGCCGTCGCCTCCTCCATGCCCGCCGTAGCTTGACGCGCGTGGGGGCCTACCCACCCTAGATCCGCGCCACCGAGCCGAGCGAGGAAGGGAGACGAGTCCGGCCGCCGGCCATGGGAGGGAGAGGGAGGGTTGCCGCCGGCCATCTGGACCGTGGAAGGGGATGGGAGGGAGGTGGAGTGATGGAGGCGGCTGGGAAGTGGAGTGAGGCTAGGTCAAGAAGTGAAGTGCCACTTATATACGAGTCCAGTAGAAAATCGGATATGGGCTGCATCTGGGCTCCGAGCTAGGCCTGCATTTACCGTGGCGGGCCTTATAAGATGCCCGCCGCGGTAAATCGATTTACCGTGGCGGGCATCTTAATACGCCCGCCACGGAAAATACTTTTTTTTCGTGGCGGGTGTCTTAAGATGTCCGCCACGGTAAATAGATTTACCGTGGCGGGCAAAAGTGCCCGCCACGGTAAATAAAAAATGCCCGCCGCGGTAAATCGATGGATTTATCGCAGCGGACACAAATAGGTGACCGACACGGAGTGTAAAAGTGCAACGCTGCGCATAATCGTTTGTGTAGTAGTGGTTGTAGGCTACATGAAAATTGTTGAACTACTTTGTAACACTATTTGTTGATAACTTTGATTGCAGGTTCAATGGTGCTTTGACATAATAAGCAGTTCTTGCATTATCCGAAAGATCATGGTGCCTCCTGTCCTTTCCTACAAGCACTACCTACACCCTTACGTGACTCTGGCATACCAGCCTTTACGAAGTAGTCAAGGCATCCAGAGTCCACTGGCCGTGCTTTCTACTATTGTCAACTTCAGCATGCTCCAACACTTGATGCATATATAAAGGATGCAACTTCTTTAGGTGGATCGATGGCCATGAAATGTTCGATTTGATGATTAGGTTGTTTCCTTACGACCCTGGCTAGACACTACTACACAAATGATTTTGCTGGAACTAGGGATCGACGCCCAGCTCGTTGCGATGACAAGGAAAGAGATCCGGGCGTCGAGGATGGGATTTTTTAATACTTTTTAAACTAATTTTAAATCTAACACTGTTTTTTCTCTCCAAAACTAACACTTTTGGCCGCGCCTATTGCCATGGCGTGGCGCGCCATGCATGGTGGCGCGGCGAGAGGATGACGTGGCGAAGACCGGGTTCGCTGACCGGTGACGTGGTAGGGTCTGCCGCGCCACCGATCTTGGCGTGGCAGTGACGCGCCCAGATCGGTGGCGCGGCAGACCCGGCTAAAAGGCCCGCGGCCCAGTCCCGCCCGCCACGTCCACCCGCCTGCCCACCGTGCCTGCCCGGCGCCGCGCGTGCCCGCCACCGTGTGTGCCGCTGTCCGCGGCCACACACGGCCCGCTACGCTAGGCGCGCCACGCACACTGCCCGCCGCTCCCGCCGGCCGCCCACTGCGCCCGCCGCGCCCGCACGTCGGCGCGCCACCCCCTTTGGCTGCCCGCCGCCCTCACTGCCGCACCCGCGACTACCGCCGCCGCCCTCACTACCGTGCTGTACACCGCTCTCAACTGCTGCATGCCCTTCTCTCTATCCTGTGTCCACCCGCCGCCGCCGTCGCCGCCGCCAGGACGAGCTCCGCTGCCGTGAGGTACGCCCCTAGTGAGTCTAGTTATAAATTAGTTGTTGTAGTTAGCATTGTATAGATGTTAATATTAGATTAGTTAGTATAGTTATAGTTAGAATAGGTATTAATATTACTATGGACATTACGTACAACGATTTCGATGGATTGATGAAGTTTCTTGAAATACTTTTGTAGATGGATTGTTGTGTTAGAGTTTTATACGGAGGAAGTGTTAGGAGAGAAGGTGGTATGTTTGAGGATATGGAAGAAGAATTGGAATGGTTTGATGAACCTCCTAGCTTCAACGACCTTTGTGTCCGTTTGAATGCAAAGTTTGGTGGTGATTTCACACTGAAGGGGAGGATTGATACTGGGAAGACTAGGGCACACTATGTCCTCATGCCCTTGCGCGACCCTGCTCACTGGTCCCGCTACACTAGGGTGCTCCAAGGTTCCAATGTGCCCATGGCTGAGGTGGTGGTGGAGAATGGGTACAGGATGCAGGGTGTCCAGGACGGGCTGTCCATTGACGGTGTTGGATGCAATGAGCAAGAATTGGGGGGGTCGAAGGGGAAGCAGCTCAGGCTAACATGGATTTGGACGGTCAGTTGACGCAGGAGCAGTTTCATTCAAGTCAAGTAGGTTGTATAAGCAATGATTTTGATGTGAACGAGTTCGAACTGGAAGAGGAGGAGCAGGAGGAGGAGGACAGGATCGATGATGTAGTTAGCAGTGATTTAGACAATTCAGATGGTGACCAAGGAGATAGACATGCTATGCCCATACCGGTTGATGCCATGCTAGTACCTATTCATGGTATGCCATCACCAGTACCAACTGAGGTTTTGCATGCTATCTAGGCTTAGGGTAGACTAGTCACAGATTTGCCAGCAGATGATACCCCTTATGATTCATGGGGCAGAATTAGCGAAGTACAGCAGTATGTTCCACCACCACCTTACACAGCGACTGAGCTTGAGCAACTAAGGTCAATGAATGTACCTTTTAGGGGCATTCCGAACTATAGGGATGTCAGCATGACGGTTATGGCAGTTTGTGACACCGGTCTCTAGATGTGTAGGAAATCATTGTATGACCATGAGAAAGAAACCCTTCGGAAGGGGATGATATTCAATATAATGTCAGAGATGAAGATCTTCCTTCAGTACTATGCTGTGTATCACCATAGACCGTACAACGTCACTCATTCAGACCAGGACTTGAGGTACCACATGATATGCAAAAACTGTAACACCCTCGGTGTTACATTGTGCAGTTTTTGCTAAAATACTGCATGAGCATCATACTTGTGTGTGAATGTGTGTAATATAGGGTATAAAGTAATGTGCATAACTTGAAATGTTCATCGGCAACACGAAACAAATGTTGCGTTTCATGTCGCTTTTATATCGTTTAGGGTTCTAAGTGAATTTTTATCGAACATAAATGCTATAGAATGCTTATGCGAGACTTTGATAAAGTTTGTAGTACGAACTTCGTAGGTGACGATAAAATATGTGCGGTCGAGGACAGGGTTCGCTAGCTAGTGTATCAAGTAGCTTGGAAAAGGAATTCGACGTGAAACCGTTTGAAGTTTAGTCATTTCGTGTAAGTCTGAAAATGGGTCGACGAAGCCATGTTCGACAATTTTTGTAGGATGATCAGGTTAAGCAGTGGCAATATGTTTTGGCTTAGTTTGATAGCCCTATGTATCCTCTTGGGGATAGAATAAATGGTTTGGCTTTTGGATCATCGAATTGGTTTTTGTAGCAGCTTTAAAAAGCGTGCACGACACATTTTCCATCTTCGGGCACGGTCACCGCCTCTGTTCGGCCTGGCACCGCTGCACTGGCCTGCCTAGCGCGTGCTGTCGCGCCTGTGCAAGCACGCCGCACGCGTGATCCCTGCACTGCTGGCCACGACCTCCTGCCACCACGCGCTGGCGCGCAGCTCGCACGCCGCTGCTGCCGTTGCCACATCCTGGCCGTCTGCCGCGCGCCTGCCCACACACTAGGCAGACTTGTCACCAGTCCTACGCTGCAGGCCACGCTATCGCTGCTGTGCTTGGCACACCACACACACACACGCACACATGTGCACCGCGCTGGTGGGCCTGGCTGCTCTACCTCGCCATCTCGTCGCACTGCACCCCGGTCACGCTGCGCGCCATCCGTCGCTGCCACGTGGCACTGCTCTTGTTGACCTATCGTGGATGCACGCGCTTGGGCCGGCCGCCTAACTTCGTCGTCACGCCCGTGTTCGCTGCCATGCTACGTCGCTGTTTGTCCCAGGCCTGCCCGCCTCTACGGCGCACGGTGCCAAGCTACCGTCGGCTTGCGTACTTGGTAGTGTGACCAAGCGTCTTGAGCATGTTCTGCTATTTCCCATCGCCATGCGCACTTGTGCTGTGAGTTGATGGCCATGTTCCACCATGACAGCGCCGAGCCTAACCCCGCCTACCTCCCCTGTCTTCGTTGTCGCTATGGCCGATGGGCCCGATCCCTTCGATTCACCATGATGGCAGCACCGTAATCAAATTAGCCACATCCTCGGCTTTGCTGGGTAGCCAGCCACCCAACCGACCCCACCTTGCTGCTTGTATCGCTGTACAGTGGCCCAATTTTGAGCTACCGCTCCATCAGGTCCTTAAGACCGGATTGGCATGCGCCGTCGGCAAGCCACGTATCCAGAGCATCTCATGGAAATTCCTTGCACCGCTAGCCTTGCCTCCCTCTACTACTCGCCCTACGCACCTCGGTCAAAGTGCTACCGCTGCCTAGCCTTCCCTAACACGGCCGTGCCATCGCCGTGTGCCACCGCACCACCCATGCGCACGTGGCCAGCTTGGCTCGGGACATCTCCAATTGAACCACCGCCTCGAGGGGTTCCGTGGTGAGTCACTTGAGCTCACTAGCTACCCCTTTTGCCCTGGCTTTGCTGTCATTCACCGGAACGCCACCGCCGTGGCTGCAGGGTCTCCGCCACCGTGGTCTGACCTCGCTGCAACGTCCTAGCTCACGCTTCCTTTGCCTGGCGCTTCGTGTTCGCTCCTAGGTAAGTATCGGTCCCGTAGTTAGGGCAGGGATGGGCTGTGCTCGCCGACATAGCTGCCCGGTGCTAGCGTCGCCGCGCCGGTGCGTGTGGGTGCCGGGGGGTATCACTGTCATGAAGGTAGAAAGTTTCGAGGGCGTAGCTGTAAGATAGTAGACTAGTAGAACAGTGCGCTTAGCGCTTGTGGGATTACAGAGTAGTCCGAGGGTGTTTTTGCTTATTGCTCGGCATGCACGGGTCATCCCCACCATGGGCCGTCGTCATTCTGGGCTGGGCCACGCCCGCGTGGGCTGCACCGTGCGCTGCGCGCATGCACGCGTCGCGCCGGTTTGGGCCGAGCCGAAGCGTGTTGGGCCACGTGATAGAATTGGGTTTTTCAAATTCCAGTAGAGTATGAATGTTTATTTAATAATAGTTTGAGCTGAACTTTGAAAAATAGTAGTAAATTCTATAGATGTCCAAAAATAGTGAAACCAAGTTTGGTAGGTTCACAAAAATACCATCCACCTGTTAGTGTAGTTAGATTACAGTTAGCTGTTGAAAGCTCTAGTTTGGTTTTGGTTAATTGATGAAAGCCTAAGTGCTAACCTAGTTTATCAAAGTGATTATGAGATAGATAGCACTACTCCAAGTGATGAAGCAATGGCAAAGATCATGACGATGGTGATGGCATGGTGATGATCAAATGCTTGAACTTGAAAAGAAGAAAGAGAAAAACAAAAGGCTCAAGGCAAAGGTATAAATAGTAGGAGCCATTTTGTTTTGGTGATTGAGACACTTAGTGAGTGTGATCACATTTAGGATCGATAGCTGTACTATTAAGAGGGGTGAAACTCATATCGAAATGTGGTTATCAAAGTGCCACTAGATGCTCTAACTCATTGCATATGCATTTAGGATCTAGTGGAGTGCTAACACCCTTGAAAATGTTTGTGACAATATGCTAACACATGTGCACAAGGTGATACACTTGGTGGTTGACATATTTTAGCAAGGGTTAGAAACTTCACCGGTGCCCTATACAGAAAAAACAGAGGTTCACAAAGTGACCGGACGCTGGTGGCGCAGTGACTGGACGCTGGGGTCCTCAGTTTGGTCAGTAGCAGCAGTGAGCACGTGTCTCGGTCTTGTGACCGGATGCTGGCGCGAAGAGTGACCAGACGCTGGCAGGGTGCGTCCGGTCAGTGCTGACGTACGCTGACGTGAGGCGCACAGAGGAAACGTTGAGTGACTGGACACTGGGTGTGTCCGATCGAGCATGACCGGACGCGTCTGGTCGTGAAATTTCGCGTTTGGAACCTTACTGAAAACGACCGGACACTGAGGTCCTACGTCCAGTCACTTTCTAACTGACGCATCCGGTCATCACTTGACCGTTGAGATCGGGCGATCGGTGTTTGAAGCTGATGAGACGTGGCAAGCATTGGGCGATCGGACGCTGGGGTCCTACGTCCGATCGAACTGACCGGAGCGTCCGGTCACCCCGTGTTGTGCCCAGTGAAGGGGTACAACGGCTCTATTTTGTGGGGGCTTCTATTTAAGCCCCATGGCTGGCTCAAGCTCACTCTCTTGGCCATTTGCATTGACATAGCAACCTTGTGAGCTTAGCCAAAGCCCTCCCACTCATCTCCATCATTGTTTCATCATCATTGTGAGATTGGGAGAGAATCCATGTGCATTGCTTGAGTGATTGCATCTAGAGGCACTTGGTGTTCGTGTTTTGCTATGGGATTCACTTGTTGCTCTTGGTGGTTGCCACCACCTAGACGGCTTGGTGCAGCGGAGGAGGATTGGCATGAGTCGGTGATTATTTGTGGCCATCTCCGATGATTGTGAGGGGATTTGCACCTTCCCCGGTAGAGCGCCAAAAGGTAACTCTAGTGGATTGCTCATGTCATTGAGTTACCTCACTTGTGGGTAGGTTTTTGCGGTGACCAAATTGTGTGGACGAGGTTTGTGCAACACCTCTTAGCCACCGAACCACCAAGTGTTGGTCGACACAACGGGGACGTAGCGCGTTGGCAAGCACATGAACCTCGGGAGAAAATTGGTTGTCTCTTGCCATTTGGTATTCTCCCGGTGATTGATTTAATATTCACCTTGTGATTGGTTCACTCCTCTACACGGTGGTATAATCACTCTACCCACTCATTTATATTCGTGCGAACTAGTTGTGGCAAGCTCTTTAGTGTAATTAGAATTGAGAGCTTGCTTTGTTATTTTAAGTTCATCTAGTGGAGCTCTTTGGAGTAGCAAGTTTGAGAGCTCTTAGTGAGTAGTAACAATACAAGTTGTGTGCCTAGTAATCATTGCAACTAGAATTGTTGGATAGGTGGCTTGCAACCCTTGTAGAGCTAGAGCAAGTTTGCATTTCGCTATTTGTCATACTAATCAAATTGCTCTAGTTGATTTGTAGATTTTTAAATAGGCTATTCACCCCCTCTAGCCATATTAGGACTTTTCAAGTGGTATCAAAGCCGTGGTCACCATTTGATTGAAGGCTTAACAACCTCAGTGTCAAATTATGGCTCAAGTTGTGTTCAACCATGTGGGGGGGGGGGGAGCAAACCACCGTTCTTTGATGGCACATGCTATGATTATTGGAAGAGAAAGATGAGAATGTATCTTGGTTCAATCAATGATCAAGTATGGGAGGTGACCGAGAATGACTATGCTATCATTGATCCCAATGACCCCACCAACCAAGACAAGACCAACAAGTAATGCAATATAGTGGCTCTCAACACCATATACAATGCCATTGATTCCAAGGTGTTTGAGCAAATAAAGGATTGTGAAAGAGCAAATGAGGTGTGGAGGAGATTGGAGGAAACATATGAGGGCACACCGGCGGTGAAGAGTGCTAAGTTGTACATTCTCAAGGAAAGTTGACAAGCTTCAAGATGAAGGAAGATGAGAGCATTCCGGAAATATTCCATCGGTTGCAAGTGATTGTAAATGACTTGAAGGCCTTGGGAGAGAAGATCAAGGATGATGATGTCTCTCATCGGTTCTTGATGTGCATACCTCCAAGATTTGAGATGTTGAGATTGCTTATCATAAGAGGAGGATTGAAGGAGATTACCCCTAACCAAGTACTAGGTGATGTCATGACCCAAGAGACATACCATGTGGAAAGGGAGGGGGATGACAAGGATGACAATAAGGAAGAAGAAGACAAGAATAAGAAGAGTATAGCATTCAAGGCTAGCTCATCATCATCCAAGAACAAGGACAAGTCCAAGAAAGAATCAAGTGATGATGATGATCTTAGTGATATTGATGATGAATCTATGGCCCTCTTTGTACGCAAGATGGGAAAATTCATGAAGAAGAAGGGCTATGGTGCAAGAAAGAGAAGACATCACACCAAAAGCAAAGAATATGTGAGAAGATGCTACAATTGCAAGAGTCCCGATCATGTTGTAGCAAATTGTCCCTACAATAGTGATAATGATGAGGATGAGAAGAAGAAGCACAAGAAGGATAAGAAAGAAAAGAAGGAGAAGAAGGAGAAGAGAATGACCTTCTAAAAGAAGAAGAAGGGTGGAGGCTATGTGGTCACTTGGGATAGTGATGGCTCTTTAGATAGTGATGACTCTAGTGATGATGGCAAGAAATCTATCAAGAAAGCACTAGCAAGCATCGCCATCAACAACAAGCCCTCCATCTTTGACACTCCTTCGACGTGCCTCATGGCAAAACCCACCAAGGTAAAATATGATGTGAGTGATGATGATGAATGTGAAAGTGATGCTGGTAGGAGTGATGATGATGATGAGGAGTACTCCAAGGAGGAGCTCATGGACATGTGTGAGCAAGTGCATACTTGCTTTGAGATGAAGAGAAAGGAGTGCAAGGAATTGAACAAAAAAGTCAAATTTCTTGAGCAATCCCTTGATGAGTTCAATGCCACTCATGAGAGTATAATGGAAGCCCATGAGAAGCTTGGCAAAGCTCACTCTAAGCTTGAGAAAGCTCACTCCTCTCTCATCGAGCAAGTCAAAGAGGAAGCCAAGAAGGAGCAAGTGATTGTATCATATGATGTGAGACTAACATATGATCTTATTGATGAATCTTTTTATAAGCCCATTATAGTTGCTCCCACTAACACTTCTTGTAGCACTACTACTTCTACATCACCTTTGAGTGATGGTCTCACTTGTGATGCCTCATTAATGGTGGAAAATGAGACCCTCAAGAAGGAGGTGAATGAGCTCACTCGTGCCTTAGGCAATGCCTATGGTGGAGATGCCTGCTTGCTAAAGTGCTTGGGTAGCCAAAGGTTTTCTCTCAACAAAGAGGGATTAGGCTATATCCCCAAGAAAGGCAAGGCGACCTTTGTCACTCCCAAAGTTAACTTTGTGAAGGGCAATGGTCGGTTTTGCAATAGGTGCAAGCAAGTTGGGCATGTAGAGCAATATTGCAAGATTAACAAGAACAAGCTACCTATTGTATCCTCAATTAAATTTGATTCTTGTTACATGCTTGTTAAGGGTGCCAATGGTGTGAAGGCTAAGTTCATTGGTACACCAATTGTGGGCCCAAAGAAGAAGGCCATTTGGGTACCAAAGACCTTGGTAACTAACCTTCAAGGACCCAAGCAAGTTTGGGTACCTAAAAAGAATTGATCTTCTTTTGTAGGTCAATTATAAAGCTAGAGGAAGGCATTGGGTGCTTGATAGTGGGTGCACACAACACATGACCCGTGATCCAAGAATGTTCAATTCAATCAATGAAAACAAGAGCAATGGGATTGATAGCATCACATTTGGTGACAATGGCAAGGGCAAGGTCAAAGGGCTTGGTAAGATTGCAATATCCAATGACTTGACCATTTCCAATGTGCTACTAGTAGAAAGCTTGAACTTCAACCTTTTGTCGGTAGCTCAATTGTGTGATCTTGGTTTCAAGTGCATATTTGGTGTGGATGATGTAGAGATTATAAGTGTAGATGGCTCTAACTTGATATTCAAAGGATTTAGATACGAAAATTTATACTTGGTTGATTTCAATGCTAGAGAAGTTCAATTGACAACATGTTTGATCACTAAGTCTAGCATGGGTTGGTTATGGCATAGAAGGCTTGGTCATGTTGGAATGAAACAATTGAACAAGTTGATTAAGCATGACTTAGTTAGAGGTTTGAAAGATGTCACATTTGAGAAGGATAAGCTATGTAGTGCATGTCAAGCCAGAAAACAAGTTGATAACACACATCCTAAGAAGAGCATGATGAGCACATCTAAGGCATTTGAGTTGATGCACATGGACTTGTTTGGACCAACCACATACACAAGCATTGGTGGAAACAAATATGGATTTGTGATTGTGGATGATTTCACTAGATACACATGGGTATTATTTCTTGTTGACAAGAGTGATGTGTTTGCAACATTCAAATCATTTGTCAAGGGCATTCACAATGAGTTTGAAACAACCATCAAGAAAGTTAGAAGTGACAATGGTAGTGAATTCAAGAGCACTAGAATTGATGAGTTGTGTGATGAATTTAGAATTAGACATTAATTCTCGGCCAAGTACACTCCTCAATCAAATGGCTTAGTTGAAAGGAAGAATATAACTTTGATTGACATGGCAAGATCAATGTTGAGTGAGTACAATGTGAGTCATTCATTTTGGGCCGAAGCAATCAACATGGCTTGCTATTATAGCAACTGACTCTATTGTCACCCCATGATGGAGAAGACACCTTATGAGCTTTTGAATGGAAGAAAGCCCAACATAGCATACTTTCGGGTTATTGGTTGTAAATGCTACATATTGAAGAAAGGCACTAGATTGAGCAAGTTTGAAAAGAAATGTGATGAAGGTTTCTTGCTTGGTTACTCCACTACTAGCAAGGCTTATAGAGTTTGGAATTTGGCTAGTGGTACTCTTGAGGAGGTTCATGATGTGGAGTTTGATGAAACAAATGGTTCCCAAGAGGAAGATGAAAATCTAGATGATATAAGAGGCACTCAATTGGTCAATGCAGTGAAGAACATGGACATTGGTGATATAAGGCCTAGAGAGGTGATTGATGTTGAAGATGACAAGAATCAAGTGCTCTCTAACTCAAATGTGCAAGCTAGTGGTTCTCATGATCAAGTTCAAGCAAAAACTAGTGATGACAAAGTGCAAGATCAACAACAGGTGGCTAGTTCATCATCTCAACCAAGTGATCTATCAAATGCAAGCAATCAAGTGCAAGTGCTTCAACCAACCAATGTTGCAAGAGATCATCCCTTGGACACTATCATTGGTGATATTTCAAGAGGTGTGCAAACTAGATCAAGATTGACTTCATTTTGTGAGCATTTCTCATCTGTGTCATCCATTGAACCTAAGAAGATAGATGAAGCTTTGAAGGATGTTGATTGGGTCAATGCTATGCATGAAGAGCTAAATAACTTCACAAGAAATCAAGTATTGGAGTTAGTTGAGAGGCCTAAGGATCATAATGTGATTGAAACCAAGTGGGTCTTTCAGAACAAGCAAGATCAAGATGGGATAGTAATAAGGAACAAAGCAAGATTAGTGGCTCAAGGTTACACTCAAGTTGAAGGTCTTGACTTTGGAGAAACATATGCCCTGGTTGCAAGATTGGAAGCAATTAGGATCTTGATAGCCTATGCTTGTGCCCACAACATCAAGTTGTACTAAATGGATGTGAAGAGTGCATTTTTCAATGGGTACATCAATGAGCTTGTGTATGTTGAGTAACCTCCCGGTTTTGAAGATGAAAAGAAACCCAACCATGTTTACAAGTTGAGAAAAGCTTTGTATGGATTAAAACAAGCACCTAGAGCATGGTATGAGAGTGTCATGTGCGGTCGCACATACGCCAGGCGCAGGAGAGCCCGCGACGTGCGTCGGGCGGCCGAGCGAGCAACGGCCGAGCGAGCAGCCAGGGCGCAGGAAGGGCAGGCGAGTGGCTAGGAGGAAAGTTAGCTAGCTGATTAGTTGCTTCCTTGTTGGATTAGTCCTATAATCAAGGAGATCCTTCTCCATCTGTTAGGCCATGGGCCATATATGCATGTACGCTGGGACAATTGAGATTAACGAAGAAGTTATCCCTAATCTCTCTTTCTCTCTTAAGCCGACGGCCGAGGGGCATAACCTCATCGGCATGATGGACGGCGGCTACGAGCTACGTAGCCGAGGTCCGGCCAGTCAGGGGTTTGAGGCCCTTGACAACCTGGTATCACGAGTCCGGCGAACTTCGCCACCTCGCTCCCGCTCCACCAGCCTATCCACCGCCGCCGCACCACCATCCTCACCACCGCCATCCCCGTCTTCCTCCACCGCTACCCAGCCGATCATGGGGAACAAGCCATCGCCGACCTCACCAAGATGCTCTAGGACCTGTCCGCGGATATGGCGACCATGAAGGCTGACCTGGCGTCCCTGAAGGACAAGTCGAGCTCTTCCTCGGCGGGTGCCGGGCCCACCGACAGCAGCCATCACAACGACCGGCCACCGCGGTTCCAGAAGATGGACTTCCCACGCTTCGACGGCAAATCCGATCCGCTGATCTTCATCAACCGATGTGAGTCCTACTTTCACCAACAGAGAACCATGCCGGAAGAGAAGGTCTGGATTGCCTCGTTCAATCTCGAAGACGTGGCCCAGCTGTGGTACATCCAGCTCTAGGAGGATGAAGGCACGCCACGCTGGGGTCGATTCAAGGAACTCCTCCATTTGCGGTTTGGCCCTCCTCTCCGATCGGCCCCCCTATTCGAGCTCTCGGAGTGCCGGCGTACCGGGACGGTGGAGGAGTACTCCAATCGGTTCCAAGTACTCCTTCCCTGCGCCGGCCGGCTTGACGAGATCCAACGGGTCCAGCTCTACACCGGCGGCCTCCTTCCGCCTCTGAGTCACGCGGTGCGCATCCACAACCCCGAGACACTCGCCAACGCGATGAGTTTGGCGCGCCAGGTGGAGCTCATGGAGATCGACAGGCAGGCCCAGGCCCCGGCTCGGCCCGCCGCGCGCGGTCTGCTGCCGTTGCCGCCGCCTCGCCCGACTCTTCCCGCACCGCCCCAGCAGCTGGCGCTACCCGCGCCACCGGCAGGTGCCGACCAGGGACACCGCGAGGGCAACCAGCGGCGCCTCTCCACGGCGGAGCAGGCGGAACATCGTCGCCTTGGCCTATGTTTTAACTGTGATGAAAAGTACTCTCGTGGCCATAATAGGTTTTGCAAGCGGATCTTCTTCGTCGATGGTGTGGAGATCGACGACACTGACGACGCCGCTGAAGCGGGGGACAAGGAGGCTCCCTGCTTCTCGCTGCAGGCCGTGGCGAGCGTGTCCATAGCGGACACCATGCAGCTCGCGGTGGCGCTGGGGGCTGCCTCGCTCATCGCCCTCCTCGACTCCGGCAGCACCCACAATTTAATCTCCGAGGAGGCAGCGCGGCGGTCCGGACTGCCTTTCCGTCAGCGGCCCTGCCTCACAGCCATGGTTGCCAATGGCGAGAGGATCACCTGCGCCGGCATCATCCGTGACGCGCCACTGCTCATCGCCGGTGACCCGTTCCCGGCGGACCTCTTCGTCATGCCCCTGGCCAGGTACGACATCGTCCTTGGCACCAAGTGGCTCGGAGCGCTGGGGCCCATTGTCTGGGACTTGGCCAACCAGCGCATGTCATTCCAGCGCGAGGGCCGCACCGTCTCTTGGGCTGGCGTGCCCACCGCGGTGGGCCCTGCCTTGAGCGCCCTGGCAGCTGGCGAGCCCCTTCTGGAGGCCCTCCTAGACACGTTTGCGGGGGTCTTCGCCACACTGACCGGCCTGCCCCCCAAGCGCGCCCACGACCACCGCATCTTGTTGAAGCCCGACGCACAGCCGGTAGCCGTACGCCCCTACCGATACCCGGCTGCCCACAAGGACGAATTGGAGCGGCAATGTGCCGCCATGATTGAACATGGGATCGTCCACCGCAGTGACTCGCCGTTCTCGTCGCCGGTCCTCCTCGTCAAGAAGCCTGACGGTTCATGGCGCTTCTGTGTCGACTACCGGGCCCTGAACGCGATGACGGTCAAGGACGCCTTCCCGATACCGGTGGTGGATGAGTTGCTGGACGAGCTCAACGACGCCAAATTCTTCTCCAAGCTAGATCTGCGGTCGGGGTACCACCAGGTCCGCATGCGGTCCGAGGACGTCCACAAAACGGTGTTCCACACGCATGACGGCCTGTACGAGTTCTTGGTCATGGCGTTCGGACTCTACAACGCGCCGGCCACATTCCAAGCCTTGATGAACGACGTACTCCGGCCGTTCCTCCGCCGCTTCGTCTTGGTATTTTTTGACGATATTTTGATTTATAGCAAGACCTGGGCGGATCATCTGCGCCACCTTCGTGCTGTCCTCGACGAGCTCCGCCGCCACCAGCTCTTCGTCAAGCGCACCAAATGCTCCTTTGGTGCCCCCACCGTCGCCTACCTCGGCCACATCATCTCCACTGCGGGCGTCACCATGGATCCGGCCAAGGTGCAGGCCATTCGTGACTAGCTGGCTCCTCGCTCTGCCCGTGCTGTTCGTGGCTTCCTCGGGCTCGTGGGGTACTACCGCAAGTTCGTGCATAACTATGGCACGGTGGCCGCGCCCCTGACTGCGCTTCTCAAGAAGGATGGCTTCTCGTGGGACGACGCAGCTGCCGCGGCATTCTCGGCACTCAAGGCGGCGGTCACGTCGGCCCCCGTCCTCGCCATGCCCGACTTCGCCAAGCTATTCGTCGTGGAGTGCGATGCGTCGACATTCGGCTTTGGGGCCGTTCTCGTCCAGGTGGGACACCCGATGGCCTACTTCAGCCAACCAGTGGCACCACGTCACCGCATCCTGGCCGCCTACGAGTGCGAGCTCATTGGCCTCGTTCAGGCGGTCCGGCACTGGAGGCCCTACCTGTGGGGGCGCCGCTTTCTCGTCAAGACAGACCACTACAGTCTGAAATACCTCCTCGACCAGCGCCTCGCCACGATACCGCAGCACCACTGGGTCGGCAAGCTCCTGGGCTTCAACTTCACGGTGGAGTACCGCTCGGGCGCCACGAACACCGTCGCCGACGCTCTCTCCCGCCGCGACAACGAGGAGGGTGACCTGCTGGCCATCTCGGCGCCTCGGTTCGACTTCATCGAGCGCCTCCGCCACGCCTAGGCAACTGATCCAGCGCTGGTCGCCATCCACGACGAGCTCCATGCGGAAACCCGCACCGCACCGTGGACCATCACCGACGGCATGGTCGCCCTGGAGGGCCGCTTCTACATCCCAGCCGCATCGCCACTCCTTCAGGAGGTCCTGGCCGCGGTCCACGACGACGGCCATGAAGGCGTCCACCGCACGCTGCACCGTCTACGGCGTGACTTTCATTTCCCCAACATGCGTCGTTTGGTGTAGGAATTTGTGAAGGCATGCGCCACATGCTAGAAGTACAAGTTAGACCACTTGAGGCCGGCCGGTCTGCTCCAGCCGCTGCCAATCCCTTCCAGCGTTTGGGCCGACATCGGCATCGACTTCATTGAGGCGCTGCCACGGGTGCAGGGCAAGACGGTCATCCTCTCCGTCGTCGACCGCTTCAGCATGTACTGCCACTTCATCCCGCTGGCGCACCCCTACACCGCCGAGACCGTCGCCCAAGCTTTCTTCGCCAACATCATCCGCCTTCATGGCGTTCCGCAGTCCATCGTCTCGGACCGCGACCTAGTGTTCACGTCCGCATTCTGGACCGAGCTCATGCACCTCACCGGCACCAAGCTCTTCATGTCGTCGGCATTTCATCCGCAAACGGATGGCCAGATGGAGGCCGCCAACTGGGTGATCGTCATGTACCTCTGATGCTTCACCGGCGACCGTCCTCGGCAGTGGCTCCGTTGGCTCCCGTGGGCCGAGTACACCTACAACACCGCCTTCCAATCGTCGCTCTGGGAGACACCGTTCCGCGTGGTCTATGGCTGTGACCCGCCGACCATCCACTCGTATGAGCCCGGCGAGACACGCGTGGCTGCTGTTGCCCAGGAGATGGAGGACCGCGCAGCCTTCCTCAACGACGTCCGCTATCGCCTCGAATAGGCACAGGCGGTCCAAAAGCGTGTCTATGACCAGCATCATCACCCGGTGGCGTATCAAGTAGGTGACTGGGTACTCCTTCGTCTCCGGCAGCGCCCAGCGGCGTCCCTACCACGTACCACCGCCGGCAAGCTCAAGCCACGTTTCGTCGGGCCGTACCACGTCGAGGAGGTCATCAACGACGTGGCTATCCGGCTGCAGCTTTCCCAGGGGGCCCGCCTCCATGATGTGTTCCATGTTGGGGTGCTCAAGATGTTCGTCGGCACGCCCCCAGCCACGCCCCCGGCACTGCCACCAACCCACAACAACGTCGTGGTGCTGGCGCCTGACAAGATCACCGCTGCCCTGCTGGCACGCGGAGTGCGACAGGTGCTGGTCCAGTGGAAAGACGAGCCGGCGGCATCTGCAAGCTGGGAGGACTTCGACGACTTCCGTGCTCGCTTTCCCGCTTTTCAGCTTGAGGACGAGCTGGTCTTCGACGGCGGGAGAGATGTCATGTGCGGTCGCACATACGCCAGGCGCAGGAGAGCCCGCGACGTGCGTCGGGCGGCCGAGCGAGCAACGGCCGAGCGAGCAGCCAGGGCGCAGGAAGGGCAGGCGAGTGGCTAGGAGGAAAGTTAGCTAGCTGATTAGTTGCTTCCTTGTTGGATTAGTCCTACAATCAAGGATAGCCTTCCCCATCTGTTAGGCCACGGGCCATATATGCATGTACGCTGGGACAATTGAGATTAACGAAGAAGTTATCCCTAATCTCTCTTTCTCTCTTAAGCCAATGGCCGAGGGGCATAACCTCGCCGGCGTGATGGACGGCGGCTACAAGCTACGTAGCCGAGGTCCGGCCAGTCAGGGGTTTGAGGCCCTTGACAGAGAGATTGAGGGATTTCCTACTCTCTAAGGGATTTAAGATGGGAAAGGTTGACACCACTCTCTTCACCAAGAAGCTTAGAAATGTCTTGTTTGTAATGCAAATCTATGTTGATGATATCATATTTGGGTCAACAAATCAAGATTTTTGTGAGAAGTTTGGCAAGATGATGGCAAGTGAGTTTGAGATGTCTATGATTGGAGAGCTTAGTTACTTCCTTGGTCTTCAAATCAAGCAAATGAAGAATGGCACATTTGTGAGTCAAGGCAAGTATATCAAGGACATGCTCAAGAAGTTTGGAATGGATGATGCTAAAGCTATTAGTACACCAATGGGGACAAGTGGAAGCTTTGATAATGATGCTAGTGGCAACATGGTGGATTAAAAGATGTATCGGTCTATGATTGGAAGCCTACTTTATGTGACCGCATCAAGGCCGGATGAGATGTTTAGTGTATGCATGTGTGCTAGATTCTAAGCCTCACCAAGAGAAAGTCATTCAAAAGCAACAAAGAGAATATTGAGGTACTTGAAGCATACACAAAATGTTGGATTGTGGTATCCCAAAGGAGCAAGATTTGAGTTGATTGGATATTCGAACTCCGATTATGCAGGATGCAAAGTTGAGAGAAAGAGCACATCGGGCACATGTCAACTATTGGGAAGATCACTTGTGTCTTGGTCATCAAAGAAGCAAAATAGTGTAGCACTTTCAACCGCTGAAGCAGAGTACATTTTGGCCGGTAGTTGTTGTGCTCAATTACTTTGGATGAAGGCTACTTTGAGTGACTTTGAAATTAAATTCAAGCAAGTGCCATTGCTATGCGACAATGAAAGTGCCATAAAGCTCACCAACAACCCGGTTCAACATTCAAGAACAAAGCACATTGATGCCCGCCATCATTTCATAAGAGATCACCAACTAAAAGGGGACATTTGCATTGAGAGTGTTGGCACCGAAGATCAACTTGCTGATATCTTCACCAAGCCACTTGATGAGAAGAGGTTTTGCAAGCTAAGGAATGAATTGAACATACTTGACTTCTCCAATATGTGTTGATGCACCCCCAATTTATATGACATGCCTCTCCTTCGAGCAATTCAAGGTAAAAGTTGATTGGCATGGCATACATTCTTGCTAAGGACATGTTTAGTGCATCTAGACATATTTCACATTTGAATAGGCTTATTCATGAAAACAAATGAATTTGATGCTTGTATGGTACCACTATTGCTTGTATGCTTAAAATGATCTAGTGGTAGCATATGACATGTATGTGGGCTTGTAAACCTAGTGTTTGATCTAGAAAATAAGCTATAAGTGTTTAACTCAACATGGTACAAGATAACCCTTATTTGGAGGTGTGAAGAAGCTTGTCCTTGGATCAAACCGAGTTAAATACCTTTTGCAAGTGATCTAGATTGAACCAAATTCGGAAAATGATCCTCATTTCACATGGTTTCACCCCAACCTATCTATAATTTGAGCTCACCTTTTGTGCTAATTATTGACAAAGGGGGAGAGAAATTCACAAAGATGGTAAGATAGGAGGAGAAAACAAATGAAATGACATTGTAAAGGGATCATAAAAAAAATTGCACACAAGTAGGGGGACCAAGCTCATAAACTTGTATGTTGCATTTGATTGTGCATTTCATATATTTGCTTGCATGGCACAAGTTCAAAATTTCAATATTCATGCTTGTGTGGTGATGCTAGTTATAGGCTTGAATGATGAAATGAAAAACTAGCATGCATAGTCTAAAGTAACTGGACTTATGTTCATTCTATGTAAACTAGACCCTTGCTTGTAATGTTGATCTCGGGGTATTCTAGTTTTTGTGTATGTCTAGTTACTAATGGTGCTAAGGAAGATATATTGGTGCACTCCGATTGGTATCACGCTTCAAAGGTCCATCTCTTATACCTTAGCATCATTTGGTAGACATTGTCTCCTATATTTCCTATCTAAGCATATGTGCAAGCTACAATCCAAACTCTTAGCACATATGTAGGGGGAGCAATTGCTACCATTTGGGATTCATGAAACTTGTCCATATCCTTTACACATGGTAAATATGCTTGGGCAAGCAACATGGATTCAATTAAATTTCAACCCATATCTTTGTGAAAGGGTTGTCATCAATTACCAAAAAGGGGGAGATTGAAAGCTCTAGTTTGGTGATATAGAAAAGTCAGGGGTTCACAGAGTGACCGGACGCTGGTGGTACACTTGTGCGTCCGGTCACAAGGTGATACACTTGTGCTAACACATGTGCACAAGGTGATACACTTGGTGGTTGGCACATTTGAGCAAGGGTTAGAAACTTCACTGGCGCCCTATACAGAAAAGTCAGGGGTTCACAGAGTGACCGGACGCTGGTGGTGCAGTGACCGAACGCTAGGGTCCTAAATCTGGTTAGTAGCAGCAGTGAGCACGTGTCTCGGTCTTGTGACCGGACGCTGGTGCGAAGAGTGACCGGACACTGGTAGGGTGCGTCCGGTCAGTGCTGACGTACGCTGACGTGAGGCGCATAGAGGAAACATTGAGTGACCGGACACTGGGTGTGTCCGGTCGAGCATGACCGGACGTGTCCGGTCGTGAAATTTCGGGTTTGGAACCTTACTGGAAACGACCGGACGCTGGGGTCCTGCGTCCGGTCACTTTCTAACTGAAGCATTCGGTCATCACTTGACCGTTGAGATTGGGTGATCAGCGTTTGAAGCCGGTGAGACGTGGCAAGCATCGGGCGACCGAACGCTGGGGTCCTGCGTCCGGTCGAACTGACCGGAGCGTTCGGTCACCCCGTGTTGTGCCCAGTGAAGGGGTACAATGGCTCTATTTCGTGGGGGCTTCTATTTAAGCCCTATGGCCGGCTCAAGCTCACTCTCTTGGCTATTTGCATTGACATAGCAACCTTGTGAGCTTAGCCAAAGCCCTCCCACTCATCTCCATCATTGTTTCATCATCATTGTGAGATTGGGAGAGAATCCAAGTGCATTGCTTGAGTGATTGCATCTAGAGGCACTTGGTGTTCGTGTTTTGCTGCAGGATTCACTTGTTGCTCTTGGTGGTTGCCACCACCTAGATGGCTTGGTGCAGCGAAGGAGGATTGGCACGAGTCGGTGATTGTTCGTGGCCATCTTCGGTGATTGTGAGGGGATTTGTACCTTCCTCGGTGGAGCACCGAAAGGTAACTCTAGTGGATTGCTCATGTCATTGAGTTACCTCACTTGTGGGTAGGTTCTTGCGATGTCCAAATTGTGTGGATGAGGTTTGTGCAACACCTCTTAGCCACCGAACCACCAAGT
The DNA here is from genome assembly GCF_019320115.1 of Miscanthus floridulus. Taxonomy (NCBI): domain Eukaryota; kingdom Viridiplantae; phylum Streptophyta; class Magnoliopsida; order Poales; family Poaceae; genus Miscanthus; species Miscanthus floridulus. The sequence goes on from NC_089588.1 coordinate 84,051,366, forward strand.
GTTGGTCGACACAACGGGGATGTAGCGTGTTGGCAAGCACGTGAACCTCGGGAGAAAATTGGTTGTCTCTTGCCATTTGGTATTCTCCCGGTGATTGATTTAATATTCACCTTGTGATTGGTTCACTCCTCTACATGGTGGTATAATCACTCTACTCACTCATTTATATTCTTGCAAACTAGTTGTGGCAAGCTCTTTAGTGTAATTAGAATTGAGAGCTTGCTTTGTTATTTTAAGTTCATCTAGTGGAGCTCTTTAGAGTAGCAAGTTTGAGAGCTCTTAGTGAGTAGTAACAATGCAAGTTGTGTGCCTAGTAATCATTGCAACTAGAATTATTGGATAGGTGGCTTGCAACCCTTGTAGAGCTAGAGCAAGTTTGCATTTTGCTATTTGTCATACTAATCAAATTGCTCTAGTTGATTTGTAGATTTTTAAATAGGCTATTCACCCCCCCTCTAGCCATATTTGGACCTTTCAGCTGTGACGATGGTAGGTTCATAAATTCAAACTAGAGAGCTTAGTATTATGTAGATTAATAATTGTAGGAATTTTTGTGGTAAATTGGTGATAGCTATAGCTATGAAAATTTTACAGTAGGCTCATTAGATTATTATGTACTTCCTGTAAATTTTGTAGCCCTAGGGTAAGTTGATAAATAGGGTAGCCATGATACTTACCTAGATTATTATCCTTGTTTTGTCATATATAGATTAAATCGGTATTATGAGTAAGAATACCTTTAGTTGCTGTGATAATGTATGTCATGCTTCATACATAGTGGTAACAGTAGGTAACTTAGTACCTTAGCCGGTAGCACTAGCTAGTAGTTAAACAGATGTACTTTTATTTTAAGAGTTGTTGTTGCTATATTACTAAGTATTGCATCATTATTTCATGCATGTAGATCACGAGTTGGTAGAGTTCTTGCTCGTGGACGAACAGGAGTACGAGGAAGTCATTGAGGAGTACGAGGAGGAGATACTCGTGCAGGAGGGAGCCCCAAAGCCTTTTGGTGCTGACTTTGCTGACTCGTCGCCTGCCCAAGGCAAGCCCCGATGCATAACCCCTATTTTATGATCACTGAATATATATATATATATATATATATATATATATATATATATATATATATATATATATATATATATATATATATACCCATGAGTCCTACTAGTATAGGTCGAGTAGTTGCTATGCTCAGGAATTCGGTAGCGTGAGTAACCTGCCGTTACTCACAAATAGGTGATAAATATGATCACTCATGATAAAATGGTGGAAAGGAAAATGGTGATCGAGCAGGGATATGGTTTGGGTACTGGTGGGTGTAAAGGGTTGTGTCCTACGGCCAACAGGGCATAGCTCGGTTACACTTCTTCCCTGTCTGTGTCAATTAAGGACCGGTCGTTGCATAAGGCATCGTGGCCAAGTCACTGATTTATTATCCCAAGCACATACTTGGGTATGGTCGCAGGGAAGACTGATTGCTCTCTTGTCATGGATCTGGCTCTTTCTGGACCGACTGATTGGAGGCGGGGATGGTGAAGGTCCTTGCACCGCACTGAGTCCGGGACTCAGGAGTCAGGGCTTGGATTCCAAGTTTGGACAGGGACCTAGACACCCAGGACAGGAGGGTGATGGGTTAGTCCAGCTTGTGCCTAGGGTGCAAGTGGGGCTTATGTTTTTGGGGTACCCAGCTAGGGGCATTGATTCGCAAATTGCCAAGCGATCCGGTATGACTTGTTTTGTGTCTAGCACTGTAGTAAGAACTGAAAGATGAAAGGTGATGAAATGGAACTGATTGCTCAACTCTTGCTTGAAAGTAGAACATGTGCTTATATAGACTGGATAGATAATAACTTAATACAGCTGATAATAATAATATAAATAAGGACTCACTATTAGTATTGCTTTCTGCTAAAAGAAAACCAGCAAACCATAAAGCATCTCATATTCCTTGGAGTCGGGAAATTATTCTCACTAGTCGGATAAGTCTTGCGAGTACATTGTATACTCAGGGTATATTTACCCCTGTTGTAGGTAATGCATGAGAAGTACCTTTGTGTGGAGGATACTTCTGGTGGGCTCAGACGGATCCTCGTTCTTATCGCTAGATGTTTATTTTAAATTTTGTTGTTTATCATTCCGCACTCTGACATTTGGTAATGTAATAATGTAATTTTTAAGAAACTCCGATGTATGAAATGGACAAGTATTGTAACTCGTTCTCATTATTAGATCCTTGGGAAAAATGTGGATTTTTCGGGTTCTCCCTTGGGGTGTGCCCGACGGATACCGCCCGCTATAGCTTGCTTTCGGGGTGCTTAGTGTCTGGTGGAAGACGAGCACCTCCATAAGCGTGGTATTTTGGGCGGTTCTGCCACAGTTGGTACCAAAGCCAATAATGGTTACGAGTTTCATCACTCTTTTTCAAAACTTAAAAATTTGACAACAAAAGTTTTGTGAAAAGTAGGATGCGATTAAATTATGTAAATAAGTATAAGCCCTAGCAATATGGTCTATCTAGGATAGCGGCACTGGTTTTATCTAATTAGTTTTCTACAGGTACACTGACTTACGTTGCGTAAGAAATCGTCTAGCATACGGAAAGAGAGTGTGAGATGTGCTGAAAATTTTTGTGAATGCCGCTATATTCCGGCTTGAGTGAACGTATAGGATGATACATGCATCATGATAATAGCATTTTGCTTAAACTAAAATCCCCCTACATGCATAATTGGATTAGTAAAGTGATAGGATTAATTAAAAGAATGCTTTAATTAAATGTGCTGTCATTTCTCTAATCCTTTGCTTCTGAGCGAGAAGGTTGTTCTAAATAGATGGTTCCTATCTCTTATAGATGAATCTAAGGTCCGAACGTGGGAGCACCAGTGCTAGGGCGCCTCACGGTCTTAGCGAGGGCCAAGGCGAGAGTGGCTAGGCCAATGAGCACAATGGGGAGAGCCATGGGGCTCCACTTCTGGCTCCTCCTCCTCCACCACCACCGCCTCTGATGACTCATGCTGAGATTATGGCAGAACTGATGGCTGCTCACTGAGAGTCAGCCCGTGTCATGGAGCTAATGGCACAAGCTGTCGCTGGCATCGCCCGCGGAGGCCACAGGGGCAATGGTGGGAATGAGGGTGGTGCTCGCCGTCATGAGGGACCCTCCTCTTACTAGGATTTCCTCAAGACCCACCCGCTCACTTTCACACCGACAGATGAGCCCCTGGATGCGAAGCACTGGCTTCACATTCTGGAGCAGAAGTTTCTGTTGCTCAATGTGGCCGACGAGCAGAAAGTGCGCTTTGTAGCGCAGCAACTATTAGGGTCTATGAGTGCATGGTGGGATACTTTCCATGCCATGCAGCAGCCAGATCATCCGGCAACCTGGTAGGAGTTCACCATATCATTCAGAGAGTTCTATATTCCTGCTGGTGTCATTAACCGGAAGCTTACTGAGTTCCTAGAGCTATGACAGGGGAGTATGACAGTGATGGACTACGTTAATAAGTTCGATCACTTGTCCCAGTATGCTGGCATTCATGTGGACACTGATGAGAAGAAGGAGGACCGCTTCTTTCGTGGCCTCTCTTATATCCTTCGAGAGAAGCTGTACACTATGAACTATTAGACTTTCAGGGCAATGATGAACTCTGCCATCGCCATGGAGGGCTTGCAGCGGGATTCCTAGGCAGAGTGGAAGAGGAAGCAGGTGGCTGCGGGGTCTTCTAGCCACCCTCATACTCAGAAGGTACATGTTGTCCGGCAGGGGCCCTATCAATCATCTGGCGGGCCTTCGTTTTGGTAGCCCCAGCAAACTTCTCAGACTTCTTCCACATAGTACCATGCACCCACACAGCAGGTGCAGCCCCAGCAGCCTCAGGGACAGCAGGTCCAACCTCGCCAAGGGTTTGGAAACAAGCCGAGCTCTTGCTTCAAATGTGGCAAAGATGGCCACTATGCCTGAGTGTGTCCCCAGAACCAGCTAGCTCAGTCTGCTCAACCATCGGTGAACTCCAGGCTAGTCAAGTGGATCGTGATCAAGAGGAAGGTGCCAGCCAGTCGATCTGGATAGGTGAATTTCACAGATGCTAAGCAGATATTGCAGCAGGAACCGGTGATGGCTGGTATGTTTACCATTGATTCCCATCCAGCTTATGTGTTGTTCGATTTTGGTGCATCACATTCCTTTATGAGCATGGGATTTGTAGACCGACACAACATACCACTTATGGCTATACCGTATGCCTATAGAATCCATACTGTGGGTTTGCAAAAGTTCATCAATACCCGAACGGACACATTAAGTTTGGTATTAGCCACCCACACTTACTGCCTATAGTTCATGGTGATGCCTGGGCAAGGCATTGATGCTATTCTTAGAATGAACTAGTTGCAGGTGTATGGGGTAGTCTTGGATTTGAAGCGGAGAAGTGTCGAGTTACGGCTTCCTTCTTCTGAGGATAGGATGTCTCTTCTTGTACCCTTAGATCTAGTCTTACCTATTGCTGCCCATGCTAAAGCCTCTCCTGATCTTACCCCCATCTCTGTGGTATGTGAGTTCCCGGATGTTTTTCCTGAAGATATTCCTAGATTGCCACCGGACAAAGAGGTGGAATTCTCCATTGAGCTAGAGCCTAGTACCGCTCCTATCTCCCGATGCCCATACCACATGGCTCCAAGGAAATTGGCTGAGATGACGAAGCAGCTGGAAGAGTTGATGGAAAAAGGTTTCATCCGTCCTAGTTCTTCACCATGGGGTTGCCCAGCCATTTTTGTGAAGAAGGATGGTACTCTACAGATGTGTGTGGATTATCACCCTCTTAATGCGGTAACAGTTAAGAACAAGTATCCTTTGCCCCGCATAGATACTTTGTTCGATCAACTAGCTGGTGCCAAGGTGTTCTCAAAGATTGACCTCCGATTAGGCTATCATCAGATCAAGATCAGACCACATGATATACCAAAGACAACTTTTTCTACTAGGTATGGGTTGTATGAGTACCTAGTGATGTCTTTTGGTCTCACCAACGCTCCCGGATTCTTCATGTACTTGATGAATTCAGTCTTTATGCCGAAGCTGGACAAGTTTGTGGTATTATTCATTGATGATATCCTGATATATTCCAAGAATGATGAAGAGCATGCCCAACACCTTTGGATAGTACTAGCTCGACTAAGGGAGCACAAGTTGTATGCTAAATTCAGCAAGTGTGAATTTTGGTTAGATCGAGTGCAGTTTTTGGGGCATGTGTTGACACCTGATGGCATTTCAGTAGATCCCAGCATGGTGCAAGATGTGTTGGATTGGAAGTCTCCCAAGTCTGTGCACCAGATTCGTTAGTTCCTTGGTCTAGCTAGGTACTATCGGCGTTTCATCCTAGATTTCTCCAAGAGCCAATGACCAAGCTGCTCCAAAAAGAAGCTAAGTTTGATTGGAGCCTAGCTTATGAAGAAGCCTTCTAAGCTCTGAAGATATTTCTAACCACTACTCCTATGTTGGCCCAACCAGACATTGATAGACCCTTTGATGTATATTGTGATGCCTCGAAGATGGGGTTGGGGTGTGTGCTTATGCAAGATGGGCGTGTGATAGCTTATGCTTCACGCCAACTGAAGAAACACGAGGTGAATTACCCCACTCTTGACTTAGAGCTGGCTGCTGTGGTCCACGCTCTGAAGATTTGGAGGCACTATCTATTGGGCAAAAAAGTGCATATTTTTATAGATCACAAGAGCCTCAAGTATATTTTCACTTAGTTTGAGCTGAATATGAGGCAAAGGAGATGGTTAGAATTGATAAAGGATTATAACTTGGAAGTCCATTATCACCCAAGAAAGGCCAATGTAGTGGCTGATGCTTTGAGCCGAAAGTCACATCAGATTAAAGAAATACCTTTGTCTCTCAACCATGCAGAGGTGTTGGCTCACATTGCCTTAACCTCAGAATTGCTTGAGCAGATTATTCTAGAGCAAAGGCAAGACCCTGAAGAAATTCCCCACATCAAAAAATTGATCTCCGAAGGGCGTGGCCCTCACTTTAGTGTTGATGAGCATGGTGTAGTGAGATACAAGGATAGGCTGGTGGTTCCATTCAATGAGGAGTTGAGGAGCAAGATTTTGAGTGAAGCCCATCATTCAAAGCTGTCTATTCATCCGGGCAGCAATAAGATGTATCATGATCTACGCCACTTGTACTGGTGGCCCAACATGAAGCAGGACATCACCCGGCACATCGCGGAGTGTGATACTTGTGGTAGAGTTAAGGCAGATCATATGCGTACTCTAGGATATTTGCAGCCCTTGCCTATTCCTGTGTCGAAATGGGAAGATATTTCCATGGATTTCATTGTGGGTTTACGCCACACAACTAAGGGCTATAACTCTATCTGAGTCATTGTGGACCATCTCACTAAGTCTGCTCATTTTATCTTGGTGAAGATTTCATATACAGCCAGGAAGTATGTTGAGATATACTTTGATCAGATTGTGACCCTACACGGAGTTCCCCTTACTATCATCTCTGATAGGGGATCAATTTTTGTCTCTCGCTTCTGGGAACAACTCCAGGAGTGCCTTGGGACTAGTCTCCTCCGCAGTTTAGCCTATCACCCCTAGACTGATGGCCAAACAGAAAGGGTGAACCAGGTGCTCGAGGACATGTTGAGAGCTTGTGTCATTTCTTTTCCTGAGAAGTGGGATGAATGCCTAAAGTTAGCTAAATTCTCTTACAATAATAGCTACCAAGAAAGCATCCGCATGGCACCTTTTGAAGCTCTATATGGAAGAAAGTGTAGGACACCACTCAACTGGGTTAAAGTGGGAGACCGTGGGTACTTTAGGCCTGAATTCATCCAAGAGGCTCGAGAGCAAGTAGGCATTATTTGGAGTCACTTGAAGGCATCTCAAAGCCGACATAAAGTTTATGTAGACAAGTGAAGAAGGCCCTTGGAGTTTGAAGTTGGGGATTTACCTCAAGGTGTCTCCTATGAGAGGGGTGCATTGGTTTGGTATCCATGGCAAGCTAGCCCCTCGATATGTGGGTCCTTATCAGGTGTTGGAGCAGTGTGGCCTAGTTTCTTATCGTCTCTAGCTTCCCGATATTTTATCTGTGGTACACAATGTATTTCATGTATCGTAATTGAAGAGATGTTTATGGGTTTCGGATTAAGCTGTGGAAATTGAAGGGCTTACCCTCCAGCCAGATTTGACTTATGTTGAGCACCCTATCAAAATCCTGGATGAGAAAGAAAGAGTGACGAGGAACAGTGTGGTAAAGTTCTACAAGGTGTAGTGGCAAAATCATTCAGAGGATGAAGCCACATGGGAACAAGAGAGTTACCTATTGAAGCATTACCCCCACCTCCTCACTGGTCCTGATAGTTAGTTGTTGCGTCAAAATGTATTTTCTATCTCCTTCTCACACTAGGCACATGAAATCTTGGGTCAAGATTTTGTTTTAGGGGGGTAGATTTGTAACACCCTCGGTGTTACATTGTGCAGTTTTTGCTAAAACACTGCATGAGCATCATACTTGTGTGTGAATGTGTGTAATATAGGGTATAAAGTAATGTACATAACTTGAAATGTTCATCGGCAACATGAAACAAATGCTGCGTTTCATGTCGCTTTATATCGTTTAGGGTTCTAAGTGAATTTTTATCGAACAGAAATGCTATAGTACGCTTATGAGAGACTTTGATAAAGTTCATAGTATGAACTTCATAGGCGATGATAAAATACGTGTGGTCAAGGACAGGGTTTGCTAGCTAGTGTATCAAGTAGCTTGGAGAAGGAATTCGACGTGAAACCGTTTGAAGTTTAGTCATTTCGCGTAAGTCTGAAAATGGGTCGACGAAGCCATGTTCGTCAATTTTTGTAGGATGATCGGGTTAAGTAGTGGAGAGATGTTTTGGCTTAGTTTGATAGCCCTATGTACCCTCTTGGGGGATAGAATAAATGGTTTGGCTTTTGGATCATCGAATTGGTTTTTGTAGCAGCTTTAAAAAGCGTGCACGACATGTTTTCCACCTCCAAGCGTGGTCGCCGCCTCTGTTAGACCTGGCACCGCTGCACTGGCCTGCTCAGCGCGCGCGGGTGCCAGGGGGTATCACTGTCATGAAGGTAGAAAGTTCTGAGGGTGTAGCTGTAAGATAGTAGTCTAGCGGAACAGGGCTCTTAGCGCTCGCGGGATTATAGAGTAGTCCGAGGGTGTTTTTACTTATTGCCCTACACGTGCGGGTCCTCCCCGCCGTGGGCCGTTGTCGTTCTAGGCTGGGCCATGCCCGCGTGGGTTGCACATTGCGCTGCGCGCGTGCGCGCATCGCGCTGGTTTGGGCCGAGCCGAAGCGCGTTGGGCCACGCGATAGAATTGGGTTTTCCAAATTCCAGTAGAGTAGGAATGTTTATTCAATAATAGTTGGAGCTAAACTTTGAAAAATAGTAGTAAATTCTATAGATGTCTAAAAATAGTGAAACCAAGTTTGTTAGGTTCACAAAAATACCATCCACCTGTTAGTGTAGTTAGATTACAGTTAGCTATGACGATGGTAGGTTCATAAGTTCAAACTAGAGAGCTTAGTATTATGTAGATTAATAATTGTAGGAATTTTTGTGGTAAATTGGTGATAGCTATAGCTATGAAAAATTTATAGCAGGCTCACTAGATTATTATGTACTTGCTGTAAATTTTGTAGCCTTAGGGTAAGTTGATAAATAGGGTAGCTATTATCCTTGTTTTATCATATATAGATTAAATCGGTATTAGGAGTAAGAATACCTTTAGTTGCTCTGATAATGTATGTCATGCTTCGTACTCAGTGGTAACAGTAGGTAATTTAGTACCTTAGCCATTAGCACTAGCTAGTAGTTAGATAGATGTACTTTTATTTTAAGAGTTGTTGTTGCTATATTACTAAGTATCGCATCATCATTTCATGCATGTAGATCATGAGTTGGTAGAGTTTGTGCCCGTGGATGAATAGGAGTACGAGGAAGTCATTGAGGAGTACGAGGAGGAGATCCTCGTACAGGAGGGAGCGCCGGAGCCTTTTGGTGCTGACTTTGCTGACCCATCGCCTGCCCAAGGCAAGCCCCGGTGCATAACCCCTATTTTATGATCACTGAATATATATATATATATATATATATATATATATATATATATGATGTGCATTTAAGTTACAGGCATTTTACGGAAACTACATGCATAAATATATCTACCCATGAGTCCTACTAGTATAGGTCAAGTAGTTGTTATGCTCAGGAATTCGGTAGCATGAGTAACCTGCCGTTACATGCAAATAGGTGATAAATATGATCACTCATGATAAAATGGTGAAAAGGAAAATGCTGACCGGGTAGGAATATGGTTTGGGTATTGGTGGGTGTAAAGGGTTGTGTCCTGTGGCCAACAGGGCATAGCTCGGTTACACTTTTTCTCTGTCTGTGTCAATTAAGGACCGATCACTGCATAAGGCATCGTGGGCAAGTCATAGATTTATTATCCCAAGCACATACTTGGGTATGGGCGTAGGGAAGACTCGTTGCTCTCTTGTTGTGGATCTAGCTCTTTCTAGACCGACTGATTGGAGGCGGAGATGGTGAAGGTCCTTGCACTGCACTAAGTCTAGGACTCAGGAGTGGGGGCTTAGAGTCCAAGTTTGGACGGGGACCTGGACACCCAGGACAAGAGGGTGATGGGTTAGTCCTGCTTGTGCCTGGGGTGCAAGCGGGGCGTGTGTTTTCGGGGTACCCAGCTGGGGGCATTGATTCGCGAATCGCTGGGCGATCCACTACGACTTGTTTCGTGTCTAGCACCATAGTAAGAACTGAAAGATGAAAGGTGATGAAATGGAATGATTACTCAACTCTTGCTTGAAAGTAGAACAAGTGCTTATATAGACTGGATAGATAATAACTTAATACGGCTGATAATAATAACATAAATAAGGACTCACTATTAGTATTGCTTTCTGCTAAAAGAAAACCAGTAAACCATAAAACTTCTCATATTCCTTGGAGTCGGGAAATTATTCCCACTAATCGAATAAGTCTTGCGAGTAGATTGTGTACTCAGGGTTTATTTACCCCTATTGCAGGTAATGCATGAGAAGTACCTTTGTGTGGAGGATTCTTCTGGTGGGCTCAGACGGATCCTCGTTCTTATCGCTAGATGTTTATTTTAAATTCCACTATTTATCATTCCACACTCTGATATTTGGTAATGTAATAATCTAATTTTTAAGAAATCTGATGTATGAAATGGACAAGTATTGTAACTCATTCTCATTATTGGATCCTTGGAAAAAATGTGGATTTTTTGGGTTCTCCCTTGGGGTGTGGCCGACGGGTACCGCCCGCTGTAGGTTGCTTTCGGGGTGCTTAGTGTCTGGTGGAAGAGGAGCACCTTGCCTAACAAATAGGGGGAAGGAAAATCATTAGCAGCTCACTGCACATTACCTTGCTCGTCGTATATTGGGGCTCATTGATGACAATAACGATATTTTGGTGTCTTCTTGACAACAGTCCATATCTAGATTCCTCAATTACGATGTGAAGTACGGAAAGGCTTGGCATGCTAAGCAAATTGCCCTGGCGATTCATTGGGGTAGTTGGGAGGAAGCGTACAACAGGGTGCCCCGCATCTTATGTGCAATGCATTACTAGAACCCTAGGTTGAAATGGTTTGTGGACACCAGAGGGATGTGTTTTCGGGACCTATTGAGGCATGTCCTCTATCGTGTGTTCTGGTTGTTCACGCAAACGGAATATGCATTCTAGTTTTATTGGCCAATCGTACTTGTTGATGGCACTTTCCTGGTAGGAAAGTACAGGGGCACCTTGATGATGGTTGCTGCTGTTGATCCTGAGGACTAGATAGTAACCATGGCATTTGCTTTGGTAGAGGGAGAGAATAATGAATTGTGGTCATGGTTCATGTGGCTTCTATGTGTACAAGTCCTTAGCCCATCTCGCACTATATGTTTGATCTTGGACCGTCACCCAGGGCTTCTTAATGCTGCAGCTAAGCATATAGATGGGTTCCCGCCTCTAGTGCATAGATGGTGCATGAGACACTTTGTCGCTAATTTCTAGCGGCGTCAGAGGAAGCAGGAGGTATGTGACAAGGTAAAGGCTCTATGTTGTGTACGTACAGAGCTCCAGTTCAAGGAGACAAAGAGAGAACTAGACAAGATGATAAATGAAGCGGAAAAGGTCTGGTTAGAGGCGTAGATGGAACAAAAGTCTCAGTGGGCATTAGCATATGACGAGGGGGTTTCAGGTATGACATCATGACCACTAACTCCTCAGAGTCCTTCAACCGTGTATTCACCAGAGTTCGATCGTTGCCTGTGTCTAGAATTGTTGAGTAATCCTTTCATAAGTGCAACGAATATTTTCTCAAGAGGTGGGAACTTGCGCAGAGGAATATAGCTGAGTAGGGGCGTTTTGGAAAGGCCAGAGTAGAACATTTGAAGGAGGCTGAGGAATTGGCCAAGCAGCACACCGCCGAGCCATATGGACCCTGCCGCCATATCTTTAGTGTACGGGGCAAGGGTGGCACAAGGTTAGGCGGCGAACATTATGGTGGACGAAACTACCGAGTTGATCTTGAAAAGGTAGAGTGCAGTTGCAATGTCCCTCAGATCATGCATGCCCCTTGCTCTCATATGATCACGGCCTGCAGGGTTCACGGGTACAACTATGAGGATCTACCATATATGTCACCCTTGTATCTACGTTCGAACACCGTTAGTATTTGGGAGATGAGCTTCGAGCCATACCTTGACCCGACGCAGTGGCCACCTTATAATGGTTATGACTACGTTCTGCATCTAGATCTAATGAAGGTAGGGAAGGGTAGGAGGAAGAAGAAGCGACTCAAGGGGGACATGGATGCTATGAGAGGGTACAACAAAGACATGTACGGAGGGGGAGACTTCAATGAGACCCATGGCAAGAATCTTTGCTATGTTTGCAAAGTCCCTGGTCACAAGGCTAGCATCTATAGAAGACGAGGGCAGCATGTGCTTTCATATTGTTAATGTTACTTTGAATATATACATGGGCTTTCATATTGTGTTCGTATTGCATAACAAGTAGTTCAAATTTTGCAATGTTACATAATGTTAATTTGAATACTCTAACCCTTTGTTTATCAATTTGTAACAGGATGGCCCCTCCCACGTAGCACCTGTTGTACCCCCTTCTTGAGGTGGAGTATGATGACCCGCACCGAGCACACTTCTTGACTGACACCGACACAGAGGTGCCCTTGCCCCAAACCGACGTTGGCTACACTCCCACTGTGTCGCCTATAGATCCGAAGAGACAGAGGGATCCTTACACTCCTAGGACTTAGTTGGTTATGTTGAACTTATATCGAACAAATATTGCCGTCCGAAACTTGCAGACTCATGAACCAATGAAAATGTTATGTGGCAACTTGTCAACTTGCGCACATACTCCATTTATTTGCTTCATATTCATTTCAATGAGTCGTGGCAGCACTTGTAGTTGTTTACAGCACCGACAGCAGCTCCCATTCAATTAAAATTAAGGCTGGTCGGTTGCTATCTACATCCAGGTCTTGTCATGCTATGGGCCTTGGCGCATCACTGCCGCGCCATTGGCTATGGCACGGCAGAACCTGGGCTTAGGGTTGCGCACCAAATGAGAACATTGATCTGCCAAATGTGCCGCGCTGTGGGTCTTGTTATTTTACATTGATCTGATGCTAATAACATAAATTACACGATACTATTTTAAAATACATGGGAAACATGCAAGATATATATGCCAACCAATCGTATTCGAAATAATTTCACTCAATTTTGTTTGTTTTAGAAATTCTCAACGCATTCGCTATTATTAAAAAAACTTGGATGCATCGAAGAGCGATAAACGGATGGGTCAGAGGGTGAAAACGGATGGGATCACTTAAGATCGACCATGGATAATCCGAGTACCTAATACATGGGTGCAATACATCAATAGTTCAAAAGGAAAACAAGACAAGACAATGAAAGTTCTAGTACATAGCTACATTGATCATTAATAAAGCATGGAACTAACAGATGGTGTAATAAAAAACCCTGAGTCAGAAACATACCGAGTAAGCAACTCATCATCCGAGTACCAATCCTCTACCACAACCCTGTTGCTATGGCTAGGGTCACCTGCATTGCCCTGATCTATCTTTCGCCTATAGTAAGCGGCCTCCGCTTCATCTGTGGCCTCTTCGGACTGAGTGAAGAACACGTCGTCATCCTCCTCCACCTGCAAGCCCACCTCTGCTAGAGTGACGAGCTCGCTCAGTCTACCAATGTCGTCCTTAGCCTCATCCATCTGCAAGCCCACCTCTGCTAGAGCGATGAGCTCACTCAGTCTGGCAGTGTCGTCCTCATCCTCGTCCCCCTCATCAGACAACACAATCGGTGATTGAACGGTGCGACCAGCTCACGTTCTGTGCTCATCTAACTTCTTTTCCTCATACCTTGCATGAGCCATCTCTCTGTCATGGTCCTCGCTGTATCCAATCCCTTCATATATAAAATGTAATCAGTTAGCAATGCGATTATATTACATTTAAAATCAGGCAACAAAAAATGTGGCCTTCAAACACTCACTGGCACATAATGCAACAACATGCTCGTTCAAGACCTGCATCTGTACTCTTGTCTCCTCCCTTGCCTCCTTGCTTGCTCTCTCCTCCTCTAACACCCTCCGTCTCTCCAGTCCCCATTTGTCAAGCCCAATATCGATCAGGTTACGAATACCACGATGTCTAGCAAACTCACGCATCTTGTCTTTGTGATGTTTAACGAATAGGTTGACATAGTTAGGTGCATATCCCCTCTTTCATGCAATTACTTGCCTCCCCGTTAGTTCATCCAAGAACTTAGCTTGACCATCATAACATTCCCACCTGTATTTCCTAGTGCTCTATACAAACGAAAAATTATATCATATATGTCTTAGCAAAAGAAACAAAATATGATTTCATGTTTACCACAAAAATAACCAACCTCATCATAGTCAACCATATGGCCACAATAATGGCCTATTCCAATCTCCGAAGGTACTAGTCCATAGTTGGATTTAACACCACATTCGCACATGACAGGAGGTGCTTTGTAAATTACCATTTCTTTCTTCTTTTCCTTAACCTTTGGCGGTTCTTCCAGCCATTGTTTCTTAGGACCATACAACCACTCCTTGAAACGACACTTCGTCATTGAAAACACCTAAATAAGGTGACATTAGTACATGAACACATATAGCTCAACAATTGAACACATACACTTTGCACTTACTTCATGCTTGTTTGGACACACAAACTCCAACGTATTCTCAGGGTTTATCATAGCTCGATCTCCGCAATCACACGGAGGAGGTTCCTCAAGTCGTCTAACTATGGCTAAGTGCTTCTCCTTAGCCATCATTGGAGGAGGGTTAGGGGGAGGTGGAACCCACCACTCGAAGTGCTCTCGTGGATGTCGCCCTCTCCACCAATCGTCAAAAAGGAGGTACCTAGGGTCAAACTTGTCTGCACCGTCGATCCACTGAAAGAAAAAGCACCTCTCATGGGCCTATACAACAAAATTGTAACATAATATTAGTAACCTAGTAATACAAATGAAGAAAAAAACATACAAAAATAATTACTTACATTAAAACGACTGCATGTGTAGAAGTGAGGTAGTAATAAAAAAGTTTCGCAAGACCTAGTATTAAGCTAAGACCATTTGTGGTAGAACCGCCTAATCTAATGCCTCCCAGGAGTACTTGTCTTCCATTAGACACTAAGTACTCAAGAGAGGACACAAAACTACATAGTTCTGTCGAGCACACCCCAAGAGAGAACTCGAAAATCCACATTTTTTCCTTTAGGATCATAAATGAGAGGATAAAGCTTACAACATTCTTAAGCCATTTCTTACATCACTTTATTACAGTAATAGAATATTACCTCAATTGATTATAATAGTGGAATAGAACAATATTATCAGAGTTATAGAGGAAACAAAGATTAATTTAATGACATGGTGGAGTATTAACATAGTGGACATTTATATACAAGAGCTGCTAGCAGATTTTACATCTTTTCTTATAAAAACCTTTAGTGAGGGTTATAAATAAACACTACGGTCATAGCATGAAAAGAATCCTCTCTGAGCCCACCAGGAGGTTTCCACACACAAGAGTCAGCACTAAGTATCCACCGATCACCTGCAACACAGGGAATAAAACCCTGAGTACTCGATTGTACTCAGCAAGACATACCCGATAGGAGGAAAATAAAAGAGTCCAAGGATATGCAAGGCTATCTGGCTTGTGGGTTATTGCATCCGCAGGAAGCATTACTAAATGTGTGTCCTTATAGTCAATTTTATTAGCAGTCATCATTAGTTCATTAACTAATCATTCTATGTAAGCAATTATGCTACTTTCAAGTAGGTGGTGAGTAATCAGAACCATTTTACCATCCTTTATATTCTAGTTCTTACTATGGTGCTAGACCATAGCCAAGTCGGTACCATCTCATAGAAATGGCGATTCGTGAATCAATGTATCCTAGCTGGGTACCTCGAAACACACACCCAGTTTGTACCCTAGGCACAAACAAGACCAACCTATTCCACTCCTGTCGAGGGGTCTAGGTCCTCGTCCAAACTTGAACTCCAAGCCTCCACACTTGAGACCTAGTCTCAGCATGGTGCTTAGACCTCCACCTTTCACCGCCTCCAATTAGTAGGTCTGGAAAGAGCCGGAGCCCACGACAAGAGCGTAATCAGCCTTCCCGCTCCCATAAGCAAGTATGTGCTCAGGATAATAAGTTTGTGACCTAACTACCATCCACAACAATGGACGGTCCTCAATTGACACAGGTGGAACAAGTGCAATCCGAGCCTCGCTCGAATGCCTAACCAAGTCCAGATCCAAAGTATCTTTCCACCCAGTCTCGGATTATCATCCATATATATTCCATGTGATAGTAATATAATAACAACTATAATATCCTTCTTATCTCTCGCGAGTGATAGGTAACCACTCGACTTCTACCGAATCCTATAGCATAGCAATCTACATGATCCTGACATACTTGTAGGACTCATAGGATAAGGATATACATACATATATATATATATATATATATATATATATATATATATATATATACAAGTGGTTTTATTCAACTCCTTAAAACTTAATGCATAAGCATAAAATAAAGTGCAGAATGATAGGGGTTATGCACCAGGGCTTGCCTGGGTAAGATATAACCAAAAGTTAGCATTCCATCATGGTGACACGATCATCAAGGCACCATCCTTTCCACTACTCCAATCATCACCATGTTCCATCGTTGTTCCTATTATGATATACATGGATGCAACGCAGAGACGCAAATAATCAATGACAACCGAAACTCTTAGAAATACGATTACGCCTCGCAAGCTAACAAGATAGCTCTAATAACTAATGTGCTAGGCTATGTACCATGTTGTCGAATAAGGCGTTGTTTCCCATCAAGTGTTTTAGTTCTAAACTCTCAAGGTGTTTTGGCATTTTATTGATTAAATTTATATTTTCGAACTAGGGCTCATTTAGCTACGTTAGCAAACTAATTATTATGGAGCTACAAAAATTACAGTGAGCACCTCATAATGTTAGGAATTTACTGTGAAAGTTTTAGAGCCAACACTATTACCAATTTATCACAAAAATTCCTACAAGTTTATATCTTACAATATTAAGCATCTCAAATCAATTAGATAACTCCAAAAAATATTATAAAACTTTGTAAATAAAATATACTAGCAGATAGATCATGATTTTAGAAACCTAACAAAATTAGTTTCCTAATTTTTGCCCAACTACACAAATTTATATTGAATTTACAAGTTTGCTTAGAAACTAAATTAGGAATTGCTTAATAAAAAGGGAAAACCAGCGGCAGCTAATTCAGCCCAGCAGCCCGGTGGCCCAGCGCGGGGCACGGCCCAAGCACGAGACAACCCACGATGGGGAGCCTACGCTGGCACTTTAGCAAATGAGCCCTTAGACTTTTCTCAAACCACGACTAAGTCCAAATACTATTTCTTCCTTTCTCTAATGAATTCACTTAACCCCCGAATTTTCCAAATTTCCCCGTGCGCACCCCCGGTCACCCCGTGCATGGCGGCGCGGCGAGCGGTGGCATTGGGCGAACACACCGGCCACCAGAGGCCTATGCAGACCCATTTAGCGGGTCGGTCGCCATCTATAGCTAAACGCGCAAGGATGAGCGGCGGTTAGGGACTGAGAGACGCACTGGCACGAGCTACAGTGGCGAGCGGCTATCCGAGGCGGCGGCGTGCTAGTTCTGACGAGCTAGAGCCGCTAGAGGACTAACGCATGAGCGAGTGAGCATGAGGAGCTTACAGCGAGCTCGCCTGTGGTGATGGTTTGGTCAGAGGAGGTCCGAATAGGGCTAGCCACGCGTGACCGAGCGGGGTGGCGGTGCCTTGAGCCAGACACCGATGCATCAGCACTTCACCGACGAGTTCCCTGGCCAAAATAGTGCGAGCACCTAATAGAGGGAGTCAAGGTGAGCTCAGGGTTATGAGTAATTGAACTGTTACCACTCCTACGGCCTTACCCCCAACCCTCTGGTCACGGTGGCGCACATGACCAGCGGAGAGGAGAAACCAAAATTGACCACTAATATACCAAGGCTGGGCTCGATGAGAATGTGACACCTAGCTAACTTGCCAAGCTACCCACCAGTGCGAGGAATTGGACTGGGAGGGCTTGAGTTGGTGATTATGAAGGAGAGAGGGCGGCGCATCGCCACTGCTACATCGCGCGATGCAGCCCCATCAGAGGTGACCCGCCCACGACCCGATAGGGTATGACAACACGAGGACATGGCCGCATGAGCATGGGTAGGAGGCATGTCGGGTAGTGCCTAGACGAAGCCAAGAGGGGTGCCCACGCGCGGAGCACTTGAATGCGGTGGCCGGGCCAGAGGAGCTCACCAGCATCGGCTAGCGGGACAGGGCAAAGAAGGGAGGCATCACCGTCACCCTGAATCTAGGGTCAGCTAACCTAGACACAGCAAGCGGTGACATAGACTTGAGGTAGGTGAATAGCAAGGTAGGGCGACTACCACGTGGCCATGGCAACAACGGCCCTGGCCTCGGCCCGACCCCGCGCGCGGATCAGTGGCCAAAATGGCAAGCACACACGACGACAGTGGGGACACCCAACAACAGCATCATGACGATGCCTCACCACGGTATCATGCAGTGGCTGCACCAGCGTAGCGTAGTCGTAGCCCTCGGGCATGGCGCAGCGGTGCATGTAGTAGCGCGACAGCGAGGTGGTGCAGCAGCGCGACGGCCAGCAGTAGTAGGGCGACGACAGCGGCTCGCTGGACTAGCCACCGCCAACCCACAGCCATATAGGCCGACCGGGCATCGGCACTGCGGCGCGCGGAACGCAGCCAGCCACACGACGTCGAGCAACCGTGCGAGGTGACCGTGCGCACAGGCCAGGCACATGATGTGCATGAATTTTAAAGCACGTCTAAAAACTAATCTAACACAGTTCAAGCTAAACTACCTTGACCATGCTAACGATGGTACATCAGTCTACCATAAGGAGCAAAAACATAGCATTGACCTTTAGCTAGATTTTCCAGAATTAATTCACCAACATGGCATTGTCACATTGTTTTCAAACTTAAAAATTCTTCCAAGTCTTGAGCTGAATTTGACTTCAAGTTCTATTTCCAAGCCATTTGAAGTATGACCTAGTCATATTATTTTTCTACAGGAAGAGTTGCATTGTCATCTACAAAGTTTGTACTTTAAACCTTATTTAGGTGTCACACACATGTTCTATAATACTTTTGCTCAATAAAAATTGGTTTTCCACCCTACTTGACATAACTTGAGTTATCAAATAAATTTCCATTTAACATTTTTATTGGTCATTTTAGGCTACAAGAAATTTATCAACACCTTCTATCACATGCATTACTACATAACATGATGCTCATGACATGATTTAGTAGTTTGTTTAGGGCATAACACCGAGGCTGTTATAGCTCTACCCCCCTTAAACAAAATCTCATCTCGAGATTCAAAGCAGTAGTTAGAAAAAGGAAAATGTGATTACACTTCGTAGATCTGAAATTACACGAGAGATCACACGACTTCGAATACTAAACCGCTTAGGAATCTAGAGATACACGATTAAGAACAAACCTAGTACAACCAACAGCTTAATCTAGAAGTCGAGATAGATGAGGACAATGGAGAAACAACAAGAAAATGATTATCCAAAACATGGCGTATGTCCAACAAATCCAGAAACAGGAGACTGAGAACTCAAACATCGTGAACCCTAAGAAAAAACTAACCAACGGTAGATTTGAACTTCTTCGACGAAAACTAGATCCCTTTCTTCTTCTCGAATTACGCAATCACCTCTGACTGGCTACCCTAGTTTTACGAGCGATGGCTGGATCTCGTAGCTCTGCTTTAGATTCGAGGAGAATGGGGATGCAAGAGGAGAGCAATGGCATCTTATAGCGGCAAACGGAGGTGGGGAGAGCATCGACCATGGTGCGCTCCCTACACAAGCTTGAGTGGAGGGAGGAAAAAGGAGAGGAGAGGGGATTCGCTCGGTGGGGGAGGCGTGCGGGTGGACGTGTCCCCAAAATAGGAAAATAGGAGGGGGGTCTGGTATGGGGACGAGGGTGAGGATCGAGAGCCAATAGGATGCCGGGAAAAAGGGAAAGCGCACTATGCACGAGTACGGTGGATGCGGCATAATGCCGTGGTTATGCAAGAATGGGGTACTAGTGGACCCTGACACTGACGACGTCCGTAGGGCACGCAGCAATAGTGACCGGCGTGCGTAACATGGTCAAGGTGGACACAGGGCTTGGGACATGACGTCCACTCAGGCTTTTCCAATCACTCCTAACTACCCGAAGGCTAACTTTTCCTTGTTGCTCTTCTTTTCCTTCCTTCCTTGATCACAATATGCACCAACCTTTTGTATGAACTAAGATCATGACATACGTTCTTCCTCCAAAACCATATTCTCTTATTTACATTGAGGGAACACTATTTCATCAACCCGTTGTGGATTTCCTATTTGAACACCCAAATATTTCCAAGAAGAATATTTGTATCAAGAGCGGTATGGCGGTTTAACTTGGTAAAGGTGCTTGGTCAACAACCTCGATACAAGCGCGTGTCGAGTAGCGTCACCATGTGGCAACTGTTCCACAGGGCCCTCAGTTTCATTGTGGCACCATAAGCTATTAACCAGGCAACTATTACCAATTTACACGCAATGAAGGCAGTGGGGTCATAGACCATAGAATCAGAGGAGTATTGAAAGGAAAGATTTAGACAACAAGGGTTCCTTTCATAACAAGAGACAAGAAATTCAAATCCCACAATGGATTTGATTTAAAGAGATTCAAGTGTTCTGCTGGGACATCCACAATTAGTTGATACAGTGTCCTATGTTATCCCACCATGGCTGGTCTGCTAGCATCTGAATGGTTGCTCTCTTGTAACCCACTTAACATCGTCCTTGAAAACCCTAAGCACGTCTAATGAGACCTAAGGGTATATGGACGCAATAAACAAAACAAAATAAATAAAATGCACATTCCAAACATCCTTATACTGGTACAACTTATAAGCACTTACTCTTCCACTCTCGACACATTGTTCACCTTCCCTGCGACTAGATGATTTCAACAACTACGGACAAAATACAACAGAAAGATTACAATACTGGAGGACAACGACGAAAGGCACCACTAACTATGGGTACATCTTCCCAAGGCAACTAATCTACTTTGTCAGACCACACATCTTCATTCCTAGGCTCGGTGGTTTCTTCTACTGCCCGACTATGGATCTACCTCCTCTCTTTGCAGTGGCTGAGTGAGGGGAAGCAAGGGCTCTACTTCTGATACCTCCGAGGGTGGAGATGTTGGCGGTACTGCAACACCAGTTCTCCTTCTTTCCAGTGGGTGGATAGGGATTCCCTCTAAGATCAAGGGATCCTGCCTTTCAGCGGTCAACATCTTACGCTTGGCCCTGGTGACAAGGTAGGCCTCTCCCAACTGATGGGCATGCCGATCTTCGACCTCCTTTAATGCTTCCGACATGGAAGTCTCACGACACTCTGTGGCTGCCACACTGGCATGCACTTCAATGAGCTGCACCTAGAGCATTTTGGAGAAGATCTCGGCTTCCTTGGCTCGCCGGAGGCACCTCCTCAACTCCAAGGCTTGCCGGTCATACTGCTCATCCAGAGCAAGAAGGTACGTGGTCAAGTGCACCATGGTTGGGCTATCTTCTTGCACATCTCACCCTTGCAAAGCCTCCATGTGAGCCCTCCATGGGTGGGAAAAAACTCATGGGGGTATGAGCAATGGGCTCTTCATAGATCTAGCAAAGATGCCGCAAGGCTTTGCGGGCCACAACTTGGTAGGTGTCGACGAAGCGAAACCCGATTGCGGTCACATTCTAGGCTTCAGTGATGTCGGGGAACTCCTCACTCTTCCCAATATAGATGATAACTTCACACCACTCAGTTCCATGCTTTTCATACTCACGGCCCTCATACTCGGGACGATCTTTGACTCTGAGTTTTTGCAAGGTGGCATACAGGATTTTGTGAAAACCCTCAGTATTCAGGCAGTAACTGCTAACCCAGGCTCCTACCATCCCTGGTGGGTGGTTGCAAGGGAGGATTAAGCAGAAAGCTTGCTCAAAATGAAAAGCTAGGCGAGCTAGAGTGCACCGAGTGGTGGTACCAATGGCTAGGCCAGGCCTTGCTTATAATGGCAGAGCGGTCAGTGGTCCTGGTGTAGTCCACCTTTGGTTCCTGCGCGGGGCCACCACAAATGAATCGTCTGAATTTTTCGTGCATTTGAGGCGAGCGATGTCCGATGCCATTAATGACTAGAACGGTTGTAGGGCAAGGTTCCAGCAATAGTGCAGAAAGGAGTACGGGGAGACGTGGGTCACGGCAGGCGTGAACCACAGGCGAACGCGAAGCACGAAGCCACAGCTCAGCAGTAATTCCCGAACAAGGGTCGGTTGGTCATGCACAATATGACTCGCGTGACATCTATGGAGGGCGCATCTACCAGCAATACGGTCACTACAACTGAAGCTGTACCAGCGCAACTGACTTAAAAATCATATACTACACGAGAGTCAGTCCACTGGAGAAAGCCTAGTTAACCCTATTCCAAATACTTAACCATAACAATAGGGCTACTTACATACTTCATAATTAAACGTCCTAACTTTTTGCAAAAATAGGTTGTCAATTTTTAGTTTAGAAAAGGATTTTGAAGCTTTATTTCCTCATTTATGCTCTAATACCACCTGTGGCAGAACCTCCTAATCTAATGCCTTCTAGGAGTACTTGTCTTCCATTAGACACTAAGTACTCAAGAAAGGACACTAAACTACGTAGTTCTATCGAGTACACCCCAAGGGAGAACTCGAAAATCCACATTTTTCCATCAGGATCATAAATGAGAGGATAAAGCTTACAACATTCTTAAGCCATTTCTTACATCACTTTATTACAGTAACATAATATTACCTCAATTGATTATAACAGTGGAATATGACAATGTTATTAGAGTTACAGAGGAAACAAAGATTAATTTAATGACATGGTGGAGTATTAATATAGTGGATATTTATATACAAGAGCTGCTAGCAGATTTTACATCTTTTCTCATAAAAAATTAGCTAGGATTATAAATAAACACTACGGTCATAGCATGAAAGGAATCCTCTCTAAGCCCACCAGGAGATTTCCACACACAAGAGTCAGCTCTAAGTATCCTTCGATCACCTACAATAGGGGGGATAAAACCCTGAGTACACGATTGTACTCAGCAAGACTTCCCCGATAGGAGGAAAATAAAAGACTCCAAGGATATGCAAGGCTATCTATCTTGTGGGTTATTGCATCTGCAAGAAGCATTACTAAATGTGCATCCTTATAGTCAATTTTATTAGTAGTCATCATTAGTTCATTAACTATCCATTCTATGTAAGCACCTATGCTACTTTCAAGCAGGTGGTGAGTAATCAGAACCATTTTACCATCTTTCATATTCTAGTTCATACTATGGTGCTAGACCATAGCCAAGTAGGTACCGTCTCACAGAAACAATAACTCATGAATCAATGTATCCTAGCTAGGTACCCCGAAACACACGCCCCATTTGTACCCCAGGCACAAACAAGACCAACCCATTCCACTCCTTTCGAGGGGTCTAGGTCCCCGTCCAAACTTGGACTCCAAGCCCCCACACTTGAGACCTGGTCTTAGCATGGTGCTTAGACCTCCACCTTTTCCCACCTCCAATCAGAAGGTCCAGAAAGAGGCAGAGCCCACGACAAGAGTGTAACAAGCCTTCCAGCTCCCATAGGCAAGTATGTGCCCAAGATAATAAGTCTGTGACCTAACTACCATCCACAGCAACGGACAATCCTCAATCGACATAGGCGGAACAAGTGCAATACGAGCCTCGCTCGAATGCCAAACCAAGTCTAGATCCAAAGTACCTTTCTGTCCAGTCTCTAATTATCATCCATATATATTCCATGTGATAGTAATATAATAACAACAATAATATCTTTCATATCTCTCGCGAGTGACAGGTAATCACTCGACTTCTACCGAATCCTATAGCATAGCAATCTACACGATCCTGATATACTAGTAGGACTCATAGGATAAGGATGTATACATGCAAGTGGTTTCATTCAACTCCTTAAAACTTAATGCACAAGCATAAAATAAAGTATAGAATGATAGGGGTTATGCAACGGGGCTTGCCTGGGTAAGATATAACCAAAAGTTAGCATTCCGTCATGGTGACACGATCATCAAGGCACCATCCTTTCCACTATTCTGATCATCACCACGTTCCATCATTGTTTCCTATTATGATATACATGGATGCAACGCATAGACGTAAATAATCAACGGCAACCAAAACTCTTAGAAATGCGATTACGCCTCTCAAGCTAACAAGATAGATCTAATGACTAACATGCTAGGCTACGTACCATGTTGTCTAATAAGGCGTTGTTTCCCATCAAGTGTTTTAGTTCTAAGCTCTCAAGGTGTTTCAGCATTTTATTGATTAAATATATATTTTTGAACTAGGGCTCATTTAGCTACCTTAGCAAACTAATTATTATGGAGCTACAAAAATTATAGTGAGCACCTAACAATGTTAGGAATTTACTGGGAAAGTTACAGAGCCAACAATATTACCAATTTATCACAAAAATTCCTACAAGTTTATATCTTACAATATTAAGGATCTCAAATTAATTAGATAACTCCTCAAAATATTATAAAACTTTGTGAACAAAATATACTAGCAGATAGATCATGATTTTAGGAACGTAACAAAATTAGTTTCACAATTTTTGGCCAACTACACAAATTTATATTGAATTTACAAGTTTGCTTAGAAACTAAATTAGGAATTGCTTAATAAAAAGAGAAAAACCAGCGGCAGCTAATTCGGCCCAGCAGCCCGGTGGCCCAGCGCGGGGCATGGTCCATGCACGAGATGGCCCACGGTGGGGAGCCCATGCTGGCACTTTAGCAAATGAGCCCTTGGACTTTTCCTGAACCACAACTAAGTCATAATAGTATTTCTTCCTTTCTCTAATGAATTCTCTTAACCCCCGGATTTTTCCAAATTTCCTCACATGCACCCCCGGTCATCCCATGCATTGCGGCGCGGCGAGCGGCAGCAATGGGCATCCACGTTGGCCACCAGAGGCCTACGCAGACCCATTTAGCGGGTCGGTCACCATCTACGGCTAAACACGCAAGGATGGTCGGTGATTAGGGACTCAGAGACGCACTAGCGCGAACAACAGCAGCGAGCGGCTATCCACCACGGTGGCATGCTAGTTCCGACAAGCTAGAGCCACCAGAGGACTAATGCGTGAGTGAGTGAGCATGAGGAGCTTACAGCGAGCTCGCCCGTGGTGATGGTTCTGTTAGAGGAGGTCAAAACAGGGTTGTCCACGTGCGACCAAGTGGGGCAGCGGCGCCTCGAGCCAGACACCGACGCATCACCACGTCGCTGATGAGTTCCCTGGACAAAATAGTGCGAGCACTAGATTCAGGGTTACGAGCAATTGAACTGTTACCACTCATACGGCCTTACCCCCAACCCTCTGGTCACGGTGGCACACATGACCGGCAGCGAGGAGAAACCGAAATTAACCACTAACAAAGCAAGGCTGGGCTCGATGAGAATGCGGCACCTAGCTAACTTGCTAAGCTACCCACCGGTGCGAGGAATTGGACTAGGAGGGCTTGAGTTGGTGATTATGAAGGGGAGAGGGCGGTGCATCGCCACTGCTACATCACACGACACAGCCCCATCAGAGGTGACCCGGCCACGACCTGATAGGGTACGACAACACGAGGACATGGCCGCATGAGCGAGGACAGGAGGCACATCGGGTAGTGCTTAGATGGAGCCAAGAGGGGTGCCAGCGCGCGCAGTACTTGAATGAAGTGGCTAGGCTTGAGCAGCTCACCGGCGTCGGCTAGCGTGACAGGGAGAAGCAGGGAGGCATCACTGTCACCGTGAAACTGGGGTCAGCTGACCCAGACGTGGTGAGCGGCGACATGGACTCGTGGTAGGTGAATCACAGGGCAGGGCAACTGCCACGTAGCCATGGCAACAACAGCCCTGGCCTCGGCCCAACCCCGCATGCGGATCAGTGGCCAAAATGGTGCGTGCATGCGGCGACAGCGGGGGCACCTAACAACAGCATCGCGATAATGCCTCGCCACGTGATCGCGAGTGGCAGCCCTTCGGCACGGTGCAACGGTGCGCGTAGCAGTGCGACAGCGAGGTGGGGCAGTAGCATGTTGGCCAGCAGCTACAGGGCGATGATAGTGGCCCGCTGGTCCAGCCACGACCAACCCATGGCCATATAGGCTGACAGGGCATCGGCACCGTGGCACGAGGAACGCGGCTAGCCGCGTGACGTCGAGTGATCGTGTCAGGTGACCGTGCGCACAGGGCACATGACGTGCATGAATTTTAAAGCACGTATAAAAACTAACCTTACACAGTTGAAGCTAAACTACCTCGACCATGCTAACGATGGTACATCAGTCTACCATAAGGAGCAAAAACACAGGATTGACCTTTAGCTAGATTTTCTAGAATTAATTCACCAATATGGCATTGTCACACTGTTTTCAAACTTAAAATTTCTTCCAAGTCTTGAGCTAAATTTGACTTCAAGTTCCATTTCCAAGCCATTAGAAATACGAGCTAGTCATATTATTTTTCTATAGTAAGAGTTGCATTGTCGTCTACAAAGTTTGTACTTCAAACCTTATTTAGGTGTCACACACATGTTCTATAATACTTTTGCACAATAAAAATTGGTTTTCCACCCTACTTGACATAACTTGAGTTATCGAATAAATTTCCATTTAACATTTTATTGGTCATTTTAGGCTATAAGAAATTTATCAACACCTTCTATCACATGCATTACTACATAACATGATGCTCATGACATGATTGAGTAGTTTGTTTAGGGCCTAACACCGAGGGTGTTACACCATTGAATGGGTTCTCTTTTGTGCTCTTGATCTATAGATGAGTTACTAGTGATTATAGAGATGAGCAATTGTTGCGGGTGTTCTAAGGGCATTTGTGGGTAGTTATTTGAAGTTCGAACTATAGCTAGGATCAGAGTCATTCAATGTCATGGCTGACACCTCCACTGTGGTAAATCGGTTTGCAGGGACCCTTGATATGATTAAAATAAGAAAAAGGTGAAGAGTTCCCTTCTTCCATCAAGCACAGAGGCAGATGCAACACAAAATGTAAGGGAGAGTTTGCTTCTTCCTCTCCATCTATCTCCTCCCTTCTTGTTCATTCCTTCCTTACTCTATTCTTCTTCCTTCTTTATTCATTAAAATGAAGGAGGGGCTCAGGGGGTCTCCATGGGGGGTATAAGCCCAGGTACCCATGGTGAAGAAATGGGCCACACTATCAGGACAGTCCAGCCCACAAGATCAAGGCGTATGGTGCTAGGCATTGCTCGGCGTGCACCACAAGGCATCAAGGCGATATCTAGAAGATAAAAATTGATCTGCTAGGATATGTGGAGTATTTGATTTGTAACCCTACCCCGGGCTATCAATTACTTGATTAGACTTACATCTAACCAATCTATAACCCAACCCTAGGCTATATAAATTTTATGTGGCATCATCTATAGAGGACCCCCTCAAAACTCACCTCATCATCTCATTATCGCATACACCACCAATACAAACCAATAGAACACGGGATTAGGGTATTACATCGAGTTGACGGCCTGAACCTATCTAAATTTTATGTCTCTGTTGCCATCTAGTTCCTATTCATGCGTACCTCTCCGAATAATCTACCATCGTGGGTATACCCCCTCAGTGGACTATCGGTGATATCTTGTCGATAGTTGGTGCACCGGGTAGAGGTGTGTCTGCTGTTCCCATGGCGAGCCAGATGGTGCATCTTCCAAGCTCTTCATTCTCCCCTAAGCCCGACCAGTCCTTCACGGTCAGATCCATCTCCTGGGTCATCAATGCCGATGGCAAAGGGGAGATCGTAAAGGTGGTGCGGGATAATCCTTTGCCAATCTTCCAAACACCTATGTTAGTAGATCCATTTTGGGGCCATCTTCCTCGTCGGCCAAGGAAGCTTATTGCTGAAGATGATCTGATCGTATCTATCAATCGGGTCAACAAAGGCTTAGTCAATTATCTATCCCTTGCGGAGTTGGTCTTAGATTGATCTACTACAAGTGACGAATTTTTGCCGCTCTAGCGCCACTAGGCGGTCATCACCAAGCTCTCCACTCATCCAAGCCATCCAAGGTGGCAAGATGAAGATCTGATCATCATGGCTACTCCAGAGAGGTGCACAGTTCAGTGTCAACCACTCTCTAGATCTGATCTGCCTAAGGCTGATTGGGAAACTCCAATGGAGAACATTATGGTGGCCCTCCCTTTGGGTTGACCAATGCAGCGGCTGTCCATCAGAATGTCATGCAACAACTTTTCACCGACCAGATCGGGTTGATCCATGAACTCACCGAGCCTGACTCGCGTAAGGCCAATCAGTTTACACCAGTGGTAAACATGGTACAGATCCGTCTACTTGACAAGCATTCCCTACTCTCCATCCTGAAAGAAAACCCAAAGTTAGATTTCGAGGGTTCCACCAACACCACCGCCAGATAGCTACACCATCATCCCTAGGCACTTTGGTGGGGAACTCTTCATGGTTAGCCATGATAGCAGCATCCGTGATGGGGAGACAAGTGTTGAGCGCCATGCTCGTGAAGGTAGGAATGCTAATCAGGCATGACGTCGCAAGCAAGAAGTAGACGCCACCGCCACCCCTACCGACGAAAATCTAGTCGACCCATGTGGTAATCCATGCATTGCTCGCAATCTCGATCAAGATTTCCTCCACGTCAATGACCACAACGTCAACCAGACACCAAGCGCCAACCTAGCCATGGCTGCTCATGAGTTGGCTAGACTCCAAGAGACGTCGGATCTCGCTAAGGTCAAAGCACTACTTAAAGTAGCCCAGGTGCAAGTCAATCAGATCCGCAATGACCTGGCTCCCTCCCACTCAACCTCATCGAATCACCATGTTCAGTAGTACGATAGCCCTCCCACTCCCACCGAGCAGGTGGAGCCACAACTCCCTCGATCACTGCCAAGGTGGCGGCTAGTACGTCCAGAGGGGCCCAGAGGGCAACTACCCCATCAACCCTAGTCAGCTAGGGTATGATGCTCCCCGTCCATCCTAGGCCAACCCTAGTAACGCTAATGAGGAGGTCAATCAGCCTATTGGCGATGTTCGTGAACACCTCAACGCCCACAATGATGTCCATAACCACCTCGATAGGTCACGTAATGAGCGACACCAATAGGAGGCCATTCATCGGTAGTAGTATGATGAAGAATTCGGCAACCCCACTGTTGTTTTCTTCCTAGTTGTCCCTGTTGATGCTGGCAATGTCATCCTGCTTGATGTCGGCAATGCCACTTTGCCTACCGCCGGTGATCCCAATGAACCTCGCCCCTTTACAACGAGGTTACGAGCTGCCTAATGGCTACAAGCTTATGCCATTGTTGTATGGGCTGCTAGAGGAAACACTGATGTAATGGCAAATTATTTGCCTGTCGTGCTCAAATCTTCTGCAATGAACTAGCTCACAAGTCTAGGGCCAGACACCATCAGATCTTGGAATAATCTCAAGAGGATGTTCATCGAGAACTACAAGGCCACCTGTATCCATCTAGGTACAAAGCATGACCTGGAAAGGATCTATCAAAAGACTGGTGAACCTCTCCATGGCTACGTCAAGCGTTTCTTAGAAATGAGGAACTCCATCCCCAATATCAGTGAGGTGAAGTCATTTCTGCATTCATCTCGGGATTGTACCATCATACCTAGCTCCGCTCCAAGTTCAACCGGAAGCCACCACGAACGATCGGTGAGATGCTTCAGACAACCAACCAATACGCCGATGCCGAAGAGGCTTACCAATGGCATAGGGACGACATCACTCGAACTGCTCGCTCTGATCGCCCACTGCATCGCAATGATGACCGCCATGAAGAACGATGCTATGATGACCACGACTGACACTAGGACGATAGGCCAGAGAGCTTGAAGGTCAAATAGTTCTATCATCACTGACTGGATAATGTTATCTCCTCTGTCGAGCAGCCTCACGCTAAGCATAGCTACGGTGACCAGTATGAGAAGATCCTTGACAGTCCCTGCCTCATTCATAAGAATAGCAAACATGCTATGTGGCAGTGTTTTGGCTTAGCCAAGGCCTACCAAGATGAGGAGAACAAGAGTTCCAAGAAGCATGATGACCACGAGGATGATGGCAGCAAGGATCGTGAGCACCCTAAGGACGCAAACAATGCTTTCCATGATGCAAGCAAGGCTGTCGGCACCATCTTTGGAGGAGCGGCTGCCTCCGAGAACAAAGCAAGACCGGAAGCTGACCGCCCGCCATGTCTTAGCAGTCACCAGCAATGACACCATCACCGATCCCAAGTCTTTGCCCTGGTCTTAGCAGCCCATTACCTTCTGTAGGGCCGATCAGTGGGCAGACATCCCCTATTCAGGGAGCTTCCCTCTCGTGCTAGATACCATAATCTAGAAGGTGCTCTTCAGGAAGGTCCTAATCGATGGTAGGAGTGCCATCAACATACTCTTCATTGGAGCCCTAACTGAGTTAGGCCTCTCCAAAGAAGACATCACCCTCATTGACTCTCCTTTCTAGGGGATTGTACCTAGCAGAACATCCCAGACTTTGGCGAGATTGCGTTGCCCGTCTAGTTTGGCACCATCGACAACTTCCGCATCGAGTACATCAACTACCTGGTGGCCGACTTCAACACTACGTACCACACCATGCTTGGTTGACCAGCTCTAGCTAAATTCATGGCCATACCACATTATGTGTACTTTGTCCTGAAGATACCGGTGCCCGAAGGAGTTCTCACCCTGTAGGCCGACCTCGCCATTGCCTACGCATACGAGAGAGAGACCCTTGCACTCGATGAGGCCCTCAACCTCTCTGCTCACATGGAGGCTTGCCTCACCGAGTCCAAGAAGGTACCTGCATAGGAGCTGGAGATCCCAATGCTGGGAGGCACCCCGTGAGGCTACCAAAGCCAAGGAGACTAAGGAGGTGGACCTCAACACCAGCGACAAGATCAAGACCACCAAGATTGGGGCCAACCTTGACCCCAAATAGGAAAGCACACTCGTCAACTTCCTATGTGCCAATGTGGATGTGCTTGCATGGAAACCTATAGACATGCCTAGGGTACGACGAGAGTTGATTGAGCACTCCTTCAATGTCTCGCTGACCACCAAGCCGATCAAACAGAAGCTCAAAAGAAGAAGGCTATTATGGTAGAAATAACATGGCTCTTATCATCCAGTTTTATCAATGAGGTGTATCATCCTGAGTGGCTGGCTAATCTAGTCCTTGTTCAAAAGAAGAATAAAGAGTCAAGAATGTGCGTTGATTGCACCGATCTCAACAAACACTGCCCTATGGACCCCTTCAGTCTACCTCGTATAGATGAGGTTGTAGATTCCATCGTCGATTATGAACTCTTATCTTTCCTCAATTTCTAATCTGGCTATCATCAGATCTCCTTAAAGGAGGATGACCAGATTAAGACTTCTTTCATCACACCGTTCGGCACTTATTGCTACACCACGATGTCCTTCGGGCTCAAAAACGTTGGTGCCACTTATCAGAGGGCCATATAACATTGCCTTGCTAAGAAGATAGGGCATAACATTGAGGCATATATCAATGATGTAGTGGTTCAGTCTAAGATTGCCAATGACCTCATCTCTGACCTCGAGGAAACATTTAACAACTTCAAGAAATTCCAATGGAAACTGAATCCCACTAAGTGTATCTTCAATGTTCCATCCAGAATCCTTTTGGGTACATTATCAGCACCCATGGCATTGAAGCAAACCTAGAAAAGGTATCAGCAGTTGTAACACCCTAGGTGTTAGACGTGCATAATTTGACTAGCATTGCATGAGCATGAGCATCAAACATTCATATTTAAGCTTTTACATTTGAAACATGTGATTGAAACATATGAAACATATTTGTTATTTTATGTATCTTTGTATATATGCATATGATCATGAGTGAATACATTTAAATGGTCGATGTGAGTCACTAAAACATCTTAGCTACACTTAGGATGACTAATGGAACATTGTTCATGAAGATCACTCTGTCTAATCAAGTCTTTAAGTGATGCTATGTATGTTGACCTAGAAAGTGAAATGTGTAACCAATGTATGAAATGTTTGTGTGACCTTATGAATAGCTTAAACATGTTTAGAATGTCATTATGAACAACTTTGGTATTCATGACTAAGGCTAATTTGGTCACTAAGTCATAGTTCAAGTGTTAGTCATCATTTGAATGTAGTAGGTTTGACCTAGTTTGAACTATATGATAGAGACTTTGCATGGATGTGGTCTCTAAAGCAAATTTGTAGTATTTCATGAGAGGAACAACTTTTATTTTTGGGTCATAAGCTAGTTCAGCTCCTAACATGCTTGAAATTAGCTCACAAGAATCAAGGTTTCACTGTTTTTCAACACTTAGAATTTTGCTAAGTCATTTTCGACTGATAGTTCGACAGCCTCAACTTGGTGATGACTTTACTCACTAACCGTTGAGAGTTGGACTTTGGTTTCTTAAGCATTATTGTAGTTGGTACTTAGGGCTACAAGTTTCATTTTAATGTCATTCACTAAATCGATCCATATCGAGAGAATTAGCGTCTTGAAATCACGCTGTCAGGCCAGTATCACGGACGCTGATGGCTTGATCGCTCGGCCTTCAATGGCCGACCGACGCCAGCACTTGGCCGCCGCATGGAGGCGGTGAGGCCACGTGTCGCCACTGGTCTGATCAGCCAGGCCACGTTGAGCCCCAGCGCACCTTCAACCTCCCCAGCACTCGCCCATGACGCCCCACGCTCCTATTTGCATTTCTCTGCCTCCTCCTTCGCCGTAGCGCTCGTCCGCAGCGCTGCCGAGCACCGCACCACCTCCATTGTCGCCTCACGTGCGCTCCACCACCTACGTCTAGCCCACAGCTACGCCATGTCCCCCTCCACCTCCTTGATGTAATTGCTACGTCGGAAGAGCTTCGGTGAGGGAGTATTCGTTGATTTCATCTCGCCGGAGATCTCAGCCGCCATGGCCGCCTCCACGGCGAGCTCGCCGCCGCACTACTCGCACACGCATTCTTCCTTATTCTTCACGTTAGGGATTGGTTACGATGTGTGTTATCTTGTGTCATGATGTTACTATGATTTGTTGCCCCGCCGACGCAGAACACGACGACCCGCGCCACCGCGCACACACCTCCGCGACACCATGCACATGGCCGAAGCTCGTCGGAGCACCTCGTGCCACCTAGGACACCAAGATAGATCCTTATGGTCACCGTTATGCTGGTGCGCTCCTCGCCTGGACTCGCCGAGGCCGGAGATGGCTGGCGCATCGCAGAGCAGCGCCGCCGTGCCACCATGGCCGGCGACGAGCATGCTCCGCCGTACCTGCGTTGCAACCACCTAGGTCACTAGATGCGGGTTGGTCTGTAGATCATGTCGGTGCAGTTGTTTTGGCCGGAGACCTCGCCGTCGGCGAGATACCGCTGGGGAAACGCCGTGCCCTGCTTCCGGCTCACTGACGGGTGGCCCCCGCCGCTGACCAGTAGGACCCCTCTGTCAGCGACTGTGTATTAGGGTTTTTGCTATTTCTTTCACAGATTTAGATGCAATCTTTGAAAAAATGATAAGTTGAGCATATAGAGATCCAAATCTTGTGAACCAAATTTTGTAGTGTTCCTTAGGAAGTGTAGTATTTTATAAAAATATGATATGTACAGTTTCTGATATTTTTATTGGTAGATTTAAATGTGTTTAGATAAATGAGTTTTGTATGTTTACAATTTTGTAAATTAGATATCTTGAGCTAGAAAGCTCCTAAAATTGTGATTCCAATTTTGTGGGTTTTGTATTGACATGCTCTAGCTAGGAAAAATAATAAGCTTGCTGGGAACTTGATTTAAATATGGTCTTTCTATTTAATTATTAATAAATGGCATTTTCTAAGGAAATTTGTAAGGATAAAAATATGTAATATATTGCTATGCAAATTTTTATACAGTAGTATGGCACTAATGTGAAGCTAGGAAAAATATATAATCTATTGCTTGACACTTTTCTATAGGGTTTTCTATTTTCACTAAAATAACCCTTGCTAGCTTGTCATTTATGCATAGGATGTTATACATGTGCAATGGTATGAAATTTTCACAGTAGCCTATTGTGAGCATTAGGAGTCTACTGTAATTTTCTGAGAATTTATTGTGCACATTTGGTGTATGTTTATTATTTACCCTAATTATTTAATTAAATTAATAAAGGCATTTAAGTAATTAAATTGGGGTTCACCATGATGTGTTCCTATGATTCTTGTGAGGCATAGTAACTGTTGATGTTCATAGTAAGGTGTAGAAGCCATTGATTGTATGCAACTAACTAATTATCACTTTATAATTCAAATACAAGGCTGCATGTATAGTTTTGATTGTGTGGATGATTTCATATGGATAATGGTCTTTGCTGTAAAACTTGTTAATAACAAAGTTGTAGATAACTTACTAATCTACTTTGTGTTAAATTTTCACAGTCATAGGACTTAGGGTTTTAGAATTCTAGCTGTTACAAGTTTGCTGTCCAAAATGTTTACTTTCTAGATAGATTTGATTGAATGATTTGTTTGCCCTATATAACTATTGAATCACAGTAAGAGTCTTAAAAGAGAGTTGTAGACAATTTCTTAAGCTTTCCAGAATGTCCACAACCATATGATTTTGATGTATATAACTCTAGTTATGAGTAAAACAAGTAGCTGCTGTTTTGTGGTGTAGTAAATGAATTGTTGAAGTGTTTGATTAAGTAATCAAGAAGAGATATGCACATACTCAGTAAAATGTGATGCACTTATTATTACTTTAACACCATGCTGTTAAGAATACTTACACGAATGCATTCATCATGTGTCATCATACTATACTTGTCGGCATGTATGCATTCGCAATATCTTATGCCATATTCATGCATCTAGGATCGACAGAGGAGATAACGTTGCTGGAATTCAACGAAGGAGAGGAAGGGGACCAGCAGGAGCTTCCTCAAGCTGCAAGCTCCCAAAGAAGAGGAGCAGACCCTAGAAGAGCTTCCGGAGTGCCCTGACCACCGCCCCACTTCTTTTCTAAAAGGCAAGCCCCGGAGCATTCTAAGTCTCCCAGTGTTTTGCAAAATATTACTTGAGTCCGTTATGATTGATGCATTAGGTTATAAGAGTTGTCTAGAAACACTTGATACATAGGAACTACCTTGTCCAGAAATACACCTTTAACCCTATGTAGGTCCAGGATCGAATATATGCTTAGCCCTGCTTAGACCGGTAGAAGTCGGGTGATTTCGGTCACCTGCGAGATATAGGTGGATACCAAAGCACGGTTGGCTATATTTGCTATCGTGGAAAAGAACCATGGGGTAAAAGTAAATGGAGGTCGGTGGAGTCTATGTTAGGTTGACTCATGTGATTCAGTCTGTGTCGATTAAGGACCGTACCGTTGTTGGCACTTCTGACAAGATTGAACGCATGCCTATCACTTAGCTGGCCTGGATAACTCATTCCGACCGTGAAGCCGAGTAGCTCAACTCAAGCTAGGCCCCGCTCTATCAAAGTGCGCACTCTGGATGGTAGTAAGGATGTGCGGGGAGCCAGACGTGAGCCCAAGGGACAGGCAGAGCCTGAACGTCCTGGCAGTTGGTTGTCCCTGATTGTGCGGTGCTGGGCGAACCCACGAAATGTGTACTTGAGTTGTACCAAAGGTGACCTAAGGTGACCGTTGATCTGGTCTACCTCGGTTTGTGTTAGGAATAAATTCCCAGCTGGTTGAAATCGATTGAATCGCCGTCTCGCCCAGATAGTGAGAAACTTGGCTAGCTCCAACATCGTAGTAATGGTATTATGGAATATAATGGTTCAGGATAAACATGGAATTACTATACATGCTATGGTTACTATAGTATGCTCTTAAAATGATGTATCACATGTTTAGGCACATGATGGTTGCTAATTTAGGGATGGATAGTTATAATTAACTTGATAACGGATTTATAATTGTATAACTAAGTTAATCATTTTTATGCAAATGTTGTCAAGCTACCTCCACTTATATAGCCTTGCATAATCCTTGGAGTCAATTTATTTCTGGTTTATGACGGGTAAGTCTAGCTGAGTACCTTCTCGTACTCAGGGTTTTATTCCCATTGTTGCAGATGGCACAGTATTTCATGGTTATTGCAAGAGTTGCTTCTATCCTGCTGTGGATGAGGAGTAAGCCTTGGGCAGGCTTCTTTACTAATCCCTCTATATGCTTTTGTGGACTGTGATCGTATGTTGGCACTGTATTAAACTATGTTGGCAAATGCTACTTTCGAACTTAATTTGCTTCCGCTATTATCTATCAAACTTGGTTTGTAATAACTTTATTTCATACTCTGATGATGGAAATGTATTTGTGAACTTTATGTAATATGTGACATGTATGTTGAATCATGTACGATCTTGGTTGTATGTGGATCGTTTATCGAGACCCGTCGTGGTACTCGACAGACTACCGGGTTTATATGGGCTCAAGTATGACAGTGCGACCGCTTGCGGGCTGCCATTGTACTTGTGCTCTTATAAATTGGTCGGTTCTACGACAGCTGGCATCAGAGCAAGATTCAACGTAAATTGTCACATGTAGTATTTAAAACAAAAGTTTTTGTTTTCCAAAACCATTTTCTAGCAACTAATAGCTATAGTAAATAGGTATTTGAAATCTAAAGTGTGCCAGTGATCACTTTCCTTATGCCCAAATTAAGGACTATTAGGTGGCTATTTAAGTACTAACTTGGGGGTTTTATTTTCGTCATCCATACGGTGTGCTATTAGTATGGATGCCATTCACTTTGAATGGTAATGTATGGATCAAAAGCCTCTACGCCAAGGTAAGAAGGTAAGTTGATGAGTGGCATGACCGCAAGATGTGAGCGTGCGGTCGGGGAGAGTTAGCTTTGGTACGGCTATGTATGCATGCTTGCATAGTGTATATGGTGCGTATTTAATTGTTGGTATAAACTGTCATCGCTTAGCTTTGATACGAAGTATATGTATGGGTATACATATATGGAAGTATTTAGATTTACATTCTGCATATATAATTGTGGGGTTGGGCTAAAATGAAACTCTTATGCAGGTATACTAACAACGAAACGTGTAGCTCGACTAGTTATGCTATATATGAGAGAACGTATGTATGCCACCGTGTATGCCATTAGAAATAATTTTTCCTAAGTTTGTGAGGACGTACGGAACGTGCATGCATCATGATAATAATTAATCAATACTTACATTGTTCCTCCCCTTATAAATTTCTTACTCGATTATGTAACTCTTATCCATTATGGCCTGTCTCACAAAAGTTGTACATGTTGATGGTACAGATGGCAGCACCAGTTGGATGTGAGAATTTCCTGATGGTGTTCGGAACTCCTGCTTTGCTTTGGAGAGTTTTGCACTTTGCGGGGTATCATGAGCCACCTCTCTATCATTGGAATGAAGAGTACCTAGAGGGACAGCCATGGTATGAAGTGAGGTTGACCATACCAGCCCGCACACAAGCACCCTTCTGGCAGGAGTGGAAGGCGGAATCTGAAGGGAAAAACTCCTTGGGAGGCTGCCCAAGTTGTGGCCTTCGAGGTGTTGAGTCAGATCTGTCAGCAGCATGAGGATGCACTTACCGGCAGTGCCGCTGGTATGTTTCCTCGGGTGGATCCATCCACAGCAATATGGGAACAACTGCAACCAAAATGCATTGATCCGAGATCGGGATGAGCGGGCCAATAGCTCTAGTCCCGCTATGAGTGCCATGTTTGCGGTGATGAAGATGTTCTGTACATGCCTAGGACACCTAGGAATTTCTGGCAGGAATCATACACCACTTGCATGGACAAGCTCATGAGAGCTGAAGCCGCACAACGTAAGCTCAAGAAGCGTGTGCGCAAGCATAAGAAGGCAGCAAGTGAGGCCCGATGGGAATCTGACCAAGCCTATGCAGCTTTGGGCAATCTCCATACCCAAATGGAGCAAGTGGATCAATAGAGAGCAGCAGCCCAAGAAGCTAGAGTGGATGATCAAGCATTGCTTGCAGGACTACGGGAGCAGCTGGAGGTGTCCCGTGCCGAGGCGTCCACAGCTACGTGCCAGCGAGACAGCAGCAAACAACCAGTGCCGCTGCAGTAAGAATAGAACAAGATAGGCACCAGTGCCATCAGTGCTATGCAGGACCGTGCTGAGAGGGATTTGCGTCTGGCAGCTTGCACAGGCTCAAGCTTCGAGTGATGGACCTTCAGCATGAGGTGCATTATCTGAACAACCAGCTTGAACCCAATCCTTGATGGGGAAGAAGATGGTCCAAATATGGAGGAAGATGACGACTGAGGACGAGGAAGAAGTGGAGCCAGAGGAGGGAGTTGATCCTATCTCTGACCTCAACAGTGATCATAATGAGGATTAGATTGCTTAGTGATTAGTGGAAATGCTTGATGTATCATCGCTATCTATGTAATGGACCTGTAGTTTGAGTTTGGTGTTGGTGATTGGACTATCATGTAATATTGGTATTTGCATGTTATCTCACGTTTGGTTAAATGCTAATGCAATTCCAGTTCATTTATTCGGTGATCATGATTTGAATGTTAACGCGCTGCGAGCCCGATAAGTGATCGAATTGGTGGTGTCATGTTGCAAGAATGAATTATTATGCCTCTACTTTTATTGTATGAATTTAAGATTCTCTCCAGTAACTTCAGTTTGGCATGACTATATAATTCATCTGCAATCTCTTGACATCAACCAATAATCACTTGTTATTGCAACTTACAGATGACTCGCACCCGTGCAGGAGCGAGCAGCCGCCATGATGGCAATGATGGTGAATTACCACCACCGCCACCGCCGTCTACTCAGGAGTTCTTTGCCCAATTCTTGGGAAGCCAAACGACTATGGAGGAAACTCTGTGCCTCATTACGCAGAACACGGCTCGTACCCACCCACACCAACAGGGGCCTAAGCCAAACCAGGACAGCACCTTTAAGGAATTTCTGGATACAAAGCCTTCTATTTTCAAGGTGGCAGAGGAACCACTCCAGGCGGACGAGTGGCTCAATACTATTGAGCAAAAGTTTCGTCTGCTAAGGGTCACCGAGCACCAGAAGGCTGAGTATGTATCCAATCAGCTACAGGGACCGGCAGGGATTTGGTGGACACATTTCTTGTCCTCTCTACCTGCTAATGCACATGTAACATGGGAGCAGTTCAAGTTGGCCTTTTGGGGACATCACATTCCCCCAGGGCTGATGCGCATGAAGGCGCTAAATTTATGAGGCTCACACAAGGGACTAAGACCCTCACTGAATATATGCATGCTTTCAACAACCTATCCAGGTATGCCCTAGGTTTTGTTGATACCGAAGAAAAGAAGATAGAAAGTTTCAAGCGGGGTCTTGGCATGAAGCTGATGAAGACTATGGCCAACTCCAAGTGCACCACCTACAACGAGTTTATTAGTGATGCTTTGACCCAGGAAAACCATAACAATATGCATGCGGCAGCTAAGGGCCACAAGAGGGCAATTGAGGCAGGTGCCTCTGGATCTTCATAGTCCAGAGCTCCTATAACAGCTAGACCACAGTTCCGCCCACCTGCACCTAAGTTCAGGCCTCCACCACCAAAAGCTCAGAACAGCAGGCCTCAAAAGGTATTTCGTAAGGCGTTCACTATTGCCTTACCCAAAGGGAATGGCTGGTCAAGGAAGCTCCATAGGACCTAGGAGTAATCAACCCTGCTACAACTGCAATCAAGTGGGTCATTGGGCCAAAGAATGCCCCCACCCTAAGAAGAACGACAGTCAGAATCAGAACAATCAGAGGCAGGCAAACT
This sequence comes from Miscanthus floridulus, assembly GCF_019320115.1. Taxonomy (NCBI): domain Eukaryota; kingdom Viridiplantae; phylum Streptophyta; class Magnoliopsida; order Poales; family Poaceae; genus Miscanthus; species Miscanthus floridulus. The sequence continues at coordinate 84,091,134 of NC_089588.1, forward strand.
CAAGGGCACGTCCTAGATACGTGCACTATACTGCTATTGAGGAGGTGCCCGTAGGAGAAGTTGTCACGGCTGGTATGTTTCTTGTCAACAAGCATCCTCTATTGTTTTATTTGATTCGGGAGCTTCTCATTCATTTATGAGCCAATCATTTGCATCTAGACATGATCAGAAAATAATTGAAGTAAGCAAGGGTGGTTATAGTATAAGTTTAGCTAGGGCTACTATCTCTACCAATAAGATGGTTAGGAATGTGCTCATCTCTATACAAGAGAGGGAGTATACGATGGATTTGATAGTATTGCCCGGATTATCTTTAGATGTGATCTTAGGCATGAAATGGATGAGCGATCATGGTGTTCTCATTGACACTAGCACTCGTACCATTATGTTGAGAGAACCAAAGGGAGGTAATGCTTTCCTAGTACCACTTTCCCTAAAATTTTGAACTCCAACACTTGGCTTGTGCTATCCAAACCACTACCCTTTGTGATATCCCAGTGGTTTGTGAGTTTCCTAATGTATTCCTAGAGGAGTTACCAGGTTTACCACCTGATAGGGATGTGGAATTTAAGATTGAGTTAGTGCCAGGTATGGCACCTATCTCAAGAAGGCCTTATAGAATGCCACCAAATGAGTTAGCAGAACTTAAAAGTCAGCTACAAGATCTGTTGGACAAAGGTCTCATTCAACCCAGTTCATCTCCATGGGGATGTCCTAGCATTGTTTGTGAAGAAGAAGGACAAGTCCTTGAGAATGTGTGTGGATTACAGGCCGCTTAATGCGGTGACCATCAAAAACAAGTATCCTTTGCCTCGCATCGACATCTTGTTTGATCAGTTGGCAAAAGCAAAGGTATTCTCCAAGATCGACTTGAGATCAGGCTATCATCAGATAAAGATCAGGCCAGAGGATATACCTAAAACTGCTTTCTCCACTAGGTATGGCTTATATGAGTATTTGGTTATGTCTTTTCGGACTAACGAATGCTCCTGCCTACTTCATGTACCTGATGAATTCTGTATTCATGCCCGAACTCGACAAGTTCGTGGTAGTGTTTATCGATGATATATTGATTTATTCAGAGAATGAGGCAGATCATGCAGAGCATCTGAGGATTGTTCTATCCAGATTGAGGGAGCATAAGCTATATGCAAAGTTTAGCAAGTGTGAATTTTGGTTGAGCAAGGTACCTTTCTTAGGTCACATCTTATCAAGAGATGGAATATCGGTAGACCCATCGAAAGTACAAGAGGTCATGGATTGGAAGGCCCCGACTTCGGTTCATGAAGTTCGAGTTTTCTAGGGTTAGCAGGATATTATCGTCGTTTTATTCTGGATTTCTCCAAGATAGCTAAGCCCATGACTAGGCTACTTAGAAAGATGAGAAAGTTCAAGTGGACACCAGAGTGTGAAGCTAGCTTTTCACACACTAAGGACCTTGTTAACTACAGCTCCTGTTTTAGCACAACCCTGACATTGAAAAGCCTTTCGATGTGTTCTGTGATGCATCAGGTATAGGTTTGGGGTGTGTGCTCATGCAAGAAGGAAGAGTTATTGCATATGCTTCTCGGTAGTTGAGGAAACATGAAGTCAACTACCCTACTCATGATTTAGAACTTGCAGCAGTTGTTCATGCATTAAAGGTATGGAGACATTATTTGTTGGGCAATGTATGTCATATATACTGACCACAAAAGTCTCAAGTATATCTTTACCCAACCTGAGCTGAAATATGAGACAGCGAAGATGGCTAGAGCTGATTAAGGACTACAATTTGGAAGTGCACTACCATCCAGGGAAAGCCAATGTTGTAGCCGATGCACTTAGTCAGAAATCTCATTGCAACACTGTGGAAGCATTGTTGGAAGATGGCTTTAATTTACTACATCCTGTTGTACTGCATAATATCACTATCAGTTGTTCACTTGAGAGTAAAATCATAGAACTGCAGAAGACAGATGTAGGTATATTTCACATCAAGAGAAAGATGCAAGAGCAAGAAACAAAGCATTTCAGATTAGATGAAAGAGGTGTGCTATGGTTTGAGGACCGACTTGTGGTACCGAAAGACCGTGAGCTTAGAAATCAAATTTTAGATGAAGCTCATTGTCCAAATTGTCTATCCATCCGGTAGTAGTAAGATGTATCAAGATTTGAAAACCCATTTTTGGTGGACTAAGATGAAGAAGGAGATCGCAGCCTATGTCGCTAGGTGCGATAACTGCAGTAGAGTAAAAGTTGTTCATATGAAATCTATCCGGATTACTTTCAGCCATTGCCTATTCTAGGTTGGAAATGGGAAGAAATCAGTATGGACTTTATCACAGGCCTTCTGGTGACACAGCAAGGTCATGATTCCATATGGGTCATTGTAGATCGCCTCACCAAGTCAGCACATTTTATAACCGGTGCACACAGCATATCACGCGGGGAAAGTACGCTGAGTTTTATATTTCTCAGATCGTGAGACTACATGGAGTACCTAGGACCATAATCTCAGATCGAGGACCACAGTTATAGCCTGTTTCTAGGAGCACTTGCATCAGGCTTTGGGAACTAAGCTAATTAGAAGTTCGGCATACCATCCACAAACTTCAGGACAGACTGAGCGAGTGAACTAGATCTTAGAAGATTTGCTGAGAGCTTGTGTTATATCTTCCAAGGGTTCATGGGAGAAATGGTTACCATTAGCCGAGTTTTCCTACAACCATAGTTATCAAGCAAGCATCAAGATGGCTCCTTTTGAAGCCTTGTACGGCAGAAAATGTAGAACTCCGTTGAATTGGATTGAGCCCAGTGAAAGGAGATACTTTGGTATCCGACTTTGTTACTGAAGCTGAAGAGCAAGTGCGTATTATTCAACAGCATATGAAAGTCGCTCAGTCTAGACAAAAGAGTTATGCTAATAAAAGAAAAGACACTAACTTTGAAGTGGGAGACTATGTGTACTTGAAAGTGTCACCCATGAAAGGAGTACAGAGATTTGGAGTGAAAAGGAAGCTCGCGCCTAGATATGTAGGGTCGTACAAGATTATTGAATGAAAAGGGAATGTTGCTTATAAGTTACAACTTCCACCAGAGATGAGTGCAATATTCGATGTCTTCCATGTTTCTCAGTTGAAGAGATGTCTTCATGTACCTGAGGAAGCCATTGCACCCACCAACATTAAGCTCCAATCAGATTTGACCTATGAAGAGAAGACAATCCGAGTGTTAGAAGAGATGGAAGAGTGACCTGGAGTAAGATCATTAAGTTCTATAAGGTGGTGTGGAATAATCACAGTGAACAAGATGCCACATGGGAACGAGAGGATTATCTACGTGAGGTTTATCCCGCCTTTTCCAAGAATGGTAGGTCTTGCAAATCTCGGGACGAGATTTTTATAAGGGGGAGGGGCTGTAACACCCTAGGTGTTAGACTTCCATAATTTGACTTGCATTGCATGAGCATGAGCATCAAACATTCATATTTAAGCTTTTACATTTGAAACATGTGATTGAAACATATGAAACATATTTGTTATTTTATGTTTCTTTGTATATATGCATATGATCATGAGTGAATACATGTAAATGGTTGATATGAGTCACTAAAACATCTTAGCTACACTTAGGATGACTAATGGAACATTGTTCACGAAGATCACTCTATCTAATCAAGTCTTTAAGTGATGTTATGTATGTTGACCGGGAAAGTGAAATGTGTAACTAATGTATGAAATGTTTGTGTGACCTTATGAATAGCTTAAACATGTTTAGAATGTCATTATGAACAACTTTGGTATTCATGACTAAGGCTAATTTGGTCACTAAGTCATAGTTCAAGTGTTAGTCATCATTTGAATGTAGTAGGTTTGACCTAGTTTGAACTATATGATAGAGACTTTGCATGGATGTGGTCACTAAAGCAAAGTTGTAGTATTTCATGAGAGGAACAACTTTTATTTTTGGGTCATAAGCTAGTTTAGCTCCTAACATGCTTGAAATTAGCTCACAAGAATCAAGGTTTCACTATTTTTCAACACTTAGAATTTTGCTAAGTCATTTTCGACTGACAGTTCGACAGCCTCAACTTGGTGATGACTTTAATCACTAACCATTGAGAATTGGACTTTGGTTTCTTAAGCATTATTGTAGCTGGTACTTAGGGCTACAAGTTTCATTTTAACGTCATTCACTGAATCGATCTGTATCGAGAGAATTAGCCACTTGAAATCACGTTGTCAGGCCTGTATTGTGGACGCTGATGGCTTGATCGCTCGGCCTTCAGTGGCCGACCGACGCCAGCACTTGGCCACTGCGTGGAGGCGGTGAGGCCGCGCGTCACCGCCGGTCTGGTCAGCTAGGCCACGTTGAGCCACAGCGTGCCTTCAACCTCCCCAGCACTCGCCTGTGATGCCCCGTGCTCCCATTTGCATTTCTCTGCCTCCTCCTTCGCCATAGCGCTCATCCGCAGCGCTGTCGAGCACCGCACCACCTCCGCCGTCACCTCACGCGCGCTCCACCACACTGCCACTGCCTACGTCTAGCCTACAGCTGTGCCACGTCCCCCTCCACCTCCTCGACGTAATTGCTGTGTCGGAAGAGCTTCGGTGAGGGCGTATTCGCTGATTTCATCTCGTCGGAGATCTTGGCCGCCATGGTCGCCTCCATGGCGAGCTCGCCGCCGTACTACTCGCATGCTCATTCTTCCTTATTCTTCACATTAGGGCTTGGTTAGGATGTGTGTTAGCTTGTGTCATGACGTTACTGTGATTCATTGCCCCGCCGGCGTCGAACACGGTGACCCACGCCGCCGCGCTCACACCTTTGCGCCACCATGCATGTGGCCGGAGCTCGTCGGAGCACCTCGCGCCACATAGGTCATCAAGATAGATCCGTATGGTCACCATTATGCTGGTGCACTCCTCGCCTGGACTCGCCGAGGCCGGAGATGGCCGGTGCACCGCAGAGCAGCGCCGCCGTGCCGCCATGGCCGGCGACGAGCACGCTCCGCCGTACCTACGCTGCCACCACCTAGGTCACTAGATGCGGGTTGGTCTGTAGATCACGTCGGTGCAGTTGTTTTGGCCAGAGACCTCGCCGTCGGTGAGATACCACCGAAGAAACATCGTGCCCTGCTTCCGACTCGCTGACGGGTGGCCCCCGCCGCTGACCAGTGGGCCCCCTCTGTCAGCGACTGTGTATTAGGGTTTTTGCTATTTCTTTCACAAATTTAGATGCAATCTTTGAAAAAATGATAAGTTGATCTGTAGAGATCCAAATCTTGTGAATCCAATTTTGTAGTGTTCCTTAGGAAGTATAGTATTTTATAAAAATATGATATGTACAGTATCTAATATTTTTATTGGAGATTAAAATGTGTTTAGATAAATGAGTTTTGCATGTTTACAATTTTGTAAATTAGATATCTTGAGCTAGAAAACTCCTAAAATTGTGATTCCAATTTTGTGGGTTTTTTATTGACATGCTCTAGCTAGGAAAAATAATAAGCTTGCTGGGAAATGATTTAAATATGGTCTTTCTATTTAATTATTAATAAATGGCATTTTCTAAGGAAATTTGTAAGGATAAAAATATGTAATATATTGCTATGCAAATTTTTGTACAGTAGTATGGCACTAATGTGAAGTTAGGAAAAATATATAATTTGTTGCTTGACACTTTTCTATAGGGTTTTCTATTTTCACTAAAATAACCCTTGCTAGCTTGTCATTTTTGCATAGGATGTTATACATGTGCAAATGGTACGAAATTTTCACAGTAGCCTATTGTGAGCATTAGGAGTCTACTGTAATTTTCTGAGAATTTATTGTGCATATTTGGTGTATGTTTATTATTTATCCTAATTATTTAATTAAATTAATAAAGGCATTTAAGTAATTAAATTGGGGTTCACCATGATGTGTTCTATGATTCTTGTGAGGCATAGTAACTGTTGATGTTCATAGTAAGGTGTAGAAGCCATTGATTGTATGCAACTAACTAATTATTACTTTATAATTCAAATACAAGGCTGCATGTATAATTTTGATTGTGTGGATGATTTCATATGGATATTGGTCCTTGCTGTAAAACTTATTAATAACAAAGTTGTAGATAACTTACTAATCTACCTTGTGTTAAATTTTCACAGTCATAGGACTTAGGATTTTGGAATTCTAGCTGTTACAAGTTTGCTGTCCGAAATGTTTACTTTCTGGATATATTTGATTGAATGATTTGTTTACCCTATATAACTGTTGAATCACAGTAAGAGTCTTAAAAGAGAGTTGTAGACAATTTCTTACGCTTTCCAGAATGTCCACAACCATATGATTTTGATGTATATAACTATTGTTATGAGTAAAACAAGTAGCTGCTGTTTTGAAGTGTAGTAAATAAATTGTTGAAGTGTTTGATTAAGTAATCAAGAAGAGATATGCACATACTCAGTAAAATGTGATGCACTTATTATTACTTTAACACCATGCTGTTAAGAATACTTACACGAATGCATTCATCATGTGTCATCATACTATACTTGTCGGCATGTATGCATTCGCAATATCTTATACCATATTCATGCATCTAGGATCGACAGAGGAGATAACGTTGCTGGAATTCAATGAAGGAGAGGATGGGGACCAACAGGAGTGTCGGAGACCTAATACCAGGGTATCCCAGAAGGGAGAACCGATAACCAACGAACGTAAAAAACTTCTGGATGCATAAGGGCGTCATGTCATCCCTTGTTCAAGTGACAGGAGTTCGGTTCCGCCTCGCCCGACGCCTTTAGGACGGGCTCGGTCTCGCCCGAGGGCCGAGGGATAAACTCCGTCTCGCCCGACGCCTTGAGGGCGGGCTCGATCTCGCCCGGGGGCTGAGGGATGAATTCCGTCTCGCCCGATCCCGGAGGGGCGGGGTCAGCCTCACCCGATGCCTTTGTGGGGTAACCCTGCCTCGCCCCAAAAGCTCAAGGCTAATCTCCGTCTCGCCCGACGCCTATAGGGCGGGCTCGGTCTCGCCCGAAGGCAAAGGGATGGATTCCGCCTCGCCTGATCCCGGAGGGATAGGGTTAGTCTCGCCCAAGAGATAGGGATTGGTCTCCGCTTCACCCGACGGCCCAGAACGAGCCTCGCCCTGATCGATATCTATCCCTCATAATGATGGGTACAGGACGAGACAAGACGTTCGGGTCAACCATGGCTCCAACGACCATACCCTGCGCCCTGGCAGGAAAAGGACTGCCAGGGAACGACAGGACTGATGCTTTAGACCCTTCCGGGCGCCGCAGAGCCCAAAAGGTATTACAGGTGTGTGCATCTCACCCTGTAGAGTTGTAGGCGCCGTCTTCAGCTCTGGGACACGGAACCCAACGAAGATATACGACAACCGCTACCCTCCGGGAAAGGATTTGCTATCTCCATGAACGACGGGTATACCGTCACCACGCTGTGGACCTGGGGGAGCGGCGCCCGCCTCCCGACCCCTAGGTCCTCCCAGTCAGAAGGCCTTGGCCACGGCGCTGCACCAGACCCCGACCCCGGATTCTCTCAACAAGGAATCATGGGAACCAGAAGGCGTGCGGAGCAAGGCTGGGGGAGGCTCATAAGTCAAAACCACTGTACTACAGCCCATACCCTACGCAGGACAGCATTCTGTGAATAACCTGACATCCTACAGAGACATCGACAACATGGTAAGCACTTATCTTCCTTCGCACTCATCAGAATGGAGGACCTGGCCAGGTAGGTGTGAGCCACAAGACTAAGTAGAGTACGTATCCTGGAGCCCTCACCCTTGTAAAGCCAGCCCCTTCATCTATAAAAGGGGCTGGCTTCCTCCATCAAGGAGAGGAGAAAAAAGGGGACCGAACAATAGAACACACTCATACACACAAGTAGCTACGAAGCTCTCGACCACCTTTCAATCCTTCGATCAGAGACTTGGGACCAGTCCCTCTCTCGGCAGTTTGTATCCCTTACTACAGACCGTTCACGGTGCTAATAACACAAGCAGCAACAAACTGGACGTAGGGACGTTCCGCCCGAACCAGTATAAATCCTGTGTCCTTTAGCGCACCATCCGAGCCTAACGCGCATTACTATAAATTTACTTGCCGGTGCTTGTACGAAACACCGACAGTTGGCGCGCCAGGTAGGGGCTTTGCGCGTTCCAAATCAGGTCTCGGATGGCCACCCACGCAATCACCTGGGCCCCGGGCACACACGTGCGTTTCGGCGACCTGGATTTCATCATCACACTAGGAGGAGAGCTGGCACTGACTCACTCAGCCGCCCCATCTCCCCCTTTGATCAACCTCAGCCATCTCAGGCTTAAGGGCCCACCGGGCAACTCCCGGGGAGTCCCGTCACCCAAGGAGACCTCTCACAACACCACCATGTGTCCGGAAGGGTCCGTATGGAGCGCCCCGACAGCGTTTCCGTTCGGTCTCCGCAACGTTGCGGCAACCGCTGGCCGCCTTCTGGCGCTACGTGTGGTTCAACCACCCAGGGACATCGAGTTCGTGGGGACGATGGAGCGGGATACGGAGACCCTCTACGAGCTCCTCAACGAGGAGCCTGTATCGCTCTCTAGCTCAGATTCCAGCAGGGGGAGCCACCACCCTTCCCGGGAATGCTACATGACGCAGACCCCCGAGGGTCACGTCGAAAGCGCCTCCAGGGAAGAGGCCACCCCTACAAACAATCCTGAGAGCAGATCCGGAGAAGAGGGGACAGCCCCATCTCACCTGAGGATGGAGCAGCTAAGGGCTCGTCAGCAAGAGATCGATGAGGCCGGGCAAGGGCTCGCACGGGAATACGCGGACATCAATCGCGAGATTGAACGCCGCAAAGACGGGGGGCGCGCGCGCGCCACAGCCTGCACTGTACATCAAAGGATCCTCACCGACGATGGGGCCTTTCCTCACTTTGCACGAGCCAGCCAGAACATCGCCGCAGCAACCGCCTTGCTGCATGGCCTCCCGGAGGCCGCGACGTCTGAAGATTGACGTGCTTATCGGGAGATTCGCACGTTGCTAGAGCGTGCAGCAGCGAAGCAGGCGGAAAGTTCGTTGTCTCGACGACGCGAACCCGACACCAGCCAGCGCGTGCCCTCAGTGCGTCCCACCAAGGACGCATCCGTACACCAAACACCGCCAGCCGGCGGGCAGCCCTCCGTCGTCCCTGTACATCAACGCCTCGGCCGTGGCCGCGACGTACGCAGCATCATCGACGCCCGGAGACGCGCCCACGGCGACGAGGGAGAAGCAGCACGCCGCGGCTATCATCCCCGACGTGGCGGGCGCTACGACAGCAACGAGGACCGAAGCCCGAGCCCCGTTCTGCCAGGCCCTCAGGCCTTTGGCCGACACATCCTCAACGCTGCGTTCCCCCTAAGGTATCGACCGCCTACGAACATTCCTAAATATTCTGGCGAAACAAATCCCGGGCTTTGGCTCGAAGACTATCGGCTTGCGTGTCAGGCCGGTGGTGCGAGTGATGATAATTTTATTATTCGCAATCTCCCGCTGTTCTTGGCCGACTCGGCACGAGCATGGCTGGAGCACCTACCGTCCAATGCTATTCAGAGTTGGGCGGATCTGACTGAGATCTTCGTGGGTAATTTCCAGGGCACGTACAAATGCCCTGGAAACCCATGGGACCTCAAGAACTCCCGTCAGAAGGCCGATGAAACCCTCCGCGGGTACATCCGGCGCTTCTCCCGACAGTGCAACGAGCTCCCGAACGTCGCCGATGCCGACGTGATAGGAGCCTTTCTGTCCGGAACGACCTGCGAATCCCTGGTCCACAAGCTAGGACGCAGGGGCCCACGAACTACCAAGGAACTTCTGGACATCGCCACCAGTCACGCCTCTGGAGAGGAGGCGGTCGGAGCCATCTTTGATCGCTCCGACGGAAAGACAAGGCGGGACGAGGACGCCAGCGAAGGCGCCTCCAACCGTCCCGCCAAAGGGAAAAATAAGAAGCAACGGCGCGACAGCTCGCTCGTGGCCGCTGCCGACCGCAAAGGTGGCCGGAAGCCCACGGAGGGCACTCCGAACCACTTCGAGAAAATGCTCGAAGGGCCATGCCCAAACCACGCCTTCCCGGCCAAGCACCTATACAAGGAATGCGGCCTTATGCGCAAATACTTGGCCGGGGGCCTGAACAAGGAGGAGCAGGGGAAGGAGCCTATTCCCACCACTGACGACACGGAGGGGAAGGACGACGCCTTCCCAACGCCGACCGGTGCCCTTATGATCTTCGGAGGATCAGCGGCCTACGACTCCAGGCGCCACCAGAAGGTCGCACGTCGAGAGGTCTATACCGCTGGACCAGCTATGCCAGCTTATCTCCGGTGGTCGAAATCCGCCATAACCTTCGACCGGTCCGACCATCCAGATGCCATCCCACACCCGGGAAGGTATCCGCTTGTCGTCGACCCGATCGTCGGTCCAAAGCGGCTCACCAAGGTACTGATGGATGGGGGCAGCGGCCTCAACATCATGTACGCCAAGACGCTCGACGAGATGGGCGTCGACCGAACGCACCTCCGTCCCGTCCGAGCACCTTTCCATGGCGTCGTGCCTGGAAGGCAAGCCGTGCCACTAGGGCAGATTGACCTGCCCATCACTTTTGGGGATCGATCCAATTACCGGACGGAGACCCTCACCTTCGATGTAGTAGGATTCCCGGGGACTTTCCACGCTATTCTGGGGCGACCATGTTACGCGAAGTTCATGGCCGTACCCAATTACACATACCTGAAGCTGAAGATGCCAGGCCCTCGTGAGATCATCACCATCGGCACCTCCTTCCAGCGCGCTTACGAGTGCGAGGTCGAATGCTGTGGACACGCATCCGCGGTCATCGCATCCGAAGAGCTCGCCACCCTCAGGGAGGTCATTGAAGGGACACCCGACGCAAAGAAGTCATCTAGATCGTTCAAATCGGCAGAGGGCTCCAGGGACGTCCTCTTGGATCCCAGTAGCTCCGAGGGCAAAAAAAGTCCGAATCGGGACCGCGCTCTCCTCTGCATAGGAAAGCGCGCTCGTCGACTTCCTCTGCGCCAACAAGGACATCTTTGTGTGGAAACCCTCGGATATGCCGGGCATCCCGAGGGAGGTCGCCGAGCATACCCTCCAGATCCTCCCGGGCTCCAAGCCAGTGAAACAACGCCTGCGCCGCTTCGACGAGGAGAAACACAGGGCCATCGGCGAGGAGATAGCCAAACTACTGGCCGCAGGATTCATTAAGGAAGTATACCACCCAGAGTGGTTAGCGAATCCAGTTCTTGTCCGAAAAAAGAGCGGGAAATGGAGAATGTGTGTTGATTATACTGGCCTCAACAAAGCGTGTCCAAAGGATCCATTTCCTTTGCCACGAATAGACCAAATAGTCAATTCCACCTCGGGGTGCGAAACCCTCTGTTTCCTGGACGCATACTCAGGCTACCATCAAATCGCGATGAAAGAGTCCGACCAGCTCGCGACATCTTTCATCACGCCCTTCGGATCATTTTGCTACATTTCAATGCCATTTGGTCTGAAAAACGCTGGGGCAACGTACCAGCGCTGTATGCTTAATTGCTTCGGAGACCTCATCGGGCGAACTGTTGAGGCCTATGTCGACGACATCGTAGTCAAAACCAAGCGGGCTGACCACCTTGTCGCCGACCTTGAACGCACCTTTGCGAAACTCCGGGCGAACGGCATCAAGCTCAATCCCGAAAAATGTGTTTTCGGGGTCCCGAGGGGCATGCTGCTCGGCTTCATCGTCTCCGAGCGTGGCATCGAAGCCAACCCAGAGAAGATATCAGCCATCACGAGGATGGGCCCGATCCAAAACATAAAGGGGGTTCAGCGGATCACCGGGTGCCTTGCCGCCCTCAGCCGATTCATTTCACGCCTCGGCGAACGAGGACTCCCCCTTTATCGACTCATGAAGAAAACTGACCGCTTTGAGTGGACGGCCGAGGCTCAGGAGGCACTTGACATGGTTAAACAATTTTTAACTAGGCCGCCGGTCCTAGTTCCTCCATGCGATGGAGAATTTCTCCTACTATATATATCGGCCACCACCCAAGTGGTTAGCTCCGCCTTAATAGTAGAGCGAGAGGAAGAGGGGCATGCCTTCAAGGTGCAGCGCCCTGTATATTTCATCAGCGAGGTGTTATCCGACTCCAAAACCCGCTACTCCTAGATCCAGAAACTCCTCTATACCGTCCTCATCACCAAAAGGAAGCTACGCCACTACTTTGAGTCACACCCCGTGACAGTAGTAACGTCGTTCCCCCTCGGCGAGGTCGTTCGTAGCCATGACGCTACGGGAAGAACCGCAAAGTGGGCACTCGAGCTGATGGATTAGGGCATTTCTTGTGTCCCCCGAACGGCAATCAAATCTCAGGCGCTAGCTGACTTCATCGCGGAGTGGACCGAGGTCCAGATGCCACCAGCAGCCGTCGACCAAGAGTATTGGATAATGTACTTTGACGGATCGCTGATGAAGAAGGGCGCCGGAGCAGGACTAGTCTTTGTATCCCCCCTCGGGGTGCACATGAGGTACATGGTTCGGCTTCATTTTCCCTCATCAAACAATACTGCAGAATACGAAGCGCTCATCAACGGCCTACAAATCGCCATCGAACTGGGCATCCGACGCCTCGACGTCAGGGGCGACTCTCAGCTGGTCGTCAACCAGGTCATGAAAGAGTCAGGCTGCCACGATGTCAAGATGGAGGCATACTGTCGAGAGGTCCAACGTCTGGAGGACAAATTCGACGGCCTCGAACTCAATCATATCCCCAGGCGCCTCAACGAAGCGGCCGACACACTCGCAAAAGCAGCATCCAGCCGAGAGCCAGTTCCAATAGGCATCTTTGCCAGTGATCAACACAAACCCTTGGTACGCTATGCGGGGTCGGAACAAGCCAACGATGGCCCTTCTAGTCCGATCCCCAAGGCCAATCCGCCAACTGTTCCTCCCAACCCCGAGGTCATGGAGCTTGAAGAAGATCCAGCAATGGAATCCGATCCTCCTAATGACTGGAGAACGCTTTACCTCGACTATCTCCTCCACGACGTACTACCAACCGACAAGACAGAAGCCCGACGGCTCGCGCGACGCGCCAAATCCTTCGTTCTTGTAGAGGGCGAACTCTACAAACGAAGTCACATCGGAATTCTGCAACTTTGTATCCCTGATGAACAGGGAAAACTCCTACTGAGCGACATCCACGGTGGGGCATGCGGACACCATGCCGCACCAAGAACCTTGGTTGGGAAGGCATTCCGACAGGGTTTCTATTGGCCCACCGCAGTAGCCGATGCCAAGCAAATTGTACGCACCTGCGAAGGGTGCCAATACTACGCTCGGCAAACACACCTCCCGGCCCAGGCTCTCCAGATGATCCCCATCACGTGGCCCTTCGTGGTCTGGGGGCTCGACCTGGTTGGGCCACTTAAAAAAGCGCCCGGAGGCTTTACCCACTTGCTTGTCACCATAGACAAGTTCACAAAATGGATTGAAGCTCGGCCAATATCCACAATCAAATCTGAGCAAGCTGTGTTGTTCTTTCTCGACATCATCCATCGCTTTGGAGTACCGAACTCCATCATCACAGACAATGGCACGCAGTTCACCGGTAGGAAATTCGTTCGTTTCTGTGATGAACAACACATCCGAATCGATTGGGCAGCCGTCGCGCACCCCCGGACGAACGGACAGGTCGAGCGCGCAAATGGCATGCTTCTTCAAGGCCTCAAACCCAGAATTTTCAACCGGTTGAACAAGTTCGGCGCGCGTTGGCTCGCTGAGCTCCCGGCTGTGCTCTGGAGCCTAAGGACGACTCCTAGCCGGGCCACCGGCTACACACCCTTCTTCATGATCTACGGCTCCGAGGCCGTTCTCCCGACGGACCTCGACTATGGAGCACCAAGAATCAGAGCATATGACGAACAGGGAGCCGAGGCATCTCACCAAGACGCCATGGACCAGCTGGATGAGGCCCGCGACATCGCCCTCCTCCGTTCAGCCAAGTACCAGCAAGCGTTACGGCGGTACCACAGCCGACGGGTGCGGGGTCGAGCCTTCAACGTCGGAGACCTCGTCCTCCGCCTTGTGCAGAGCAACAAGGATCGCCACAAACTCTCCCCACCTTGGGAAGGGCCCTACATCGTCGCAGAAGTACTTCGTCCAGGCACCTACCGGTTGAAAACCATCAAAGGCGAGGTCTTCACCAACGCCTGGAACGTTGAGCAGCTACGTCGTTTCTATCCTTAAAATAAGCTTACACTTTTCTTTATCAGATTTTGTCTTAACAAGAACCCCGATCCTTAGTGACTTCCGACCCCTGCAAATCGCGAAGGGTCAGACCTCACTCGGGGGCTGGCATGTGATCGTAACACATGTCATGTGTAATACAAGTATTACGCTTGTAAAAAATCCCTGTGTTATACTTGCAAACATTCTCTAAGTTTTCCATTCACCTCGTAAACGAGTCTCGAGGGCTAAGATCTTGGGAACCAATTCTGAATACAACTGGTAGGACTGCGAGACACCCACGCCCCAGCGGCTGCAACCTCTTTGCTCACCAGTTCAATCAGAATTAGTTCGCCCACGTTCCTAGCTTCCTATGACTTAGACCATGAGAAGAGTTGGAAAGCATTAAAATGACTTGCCATAAGCAAAGGATGTAATTTTGTTCATTTTTTGCACAAATTCACCACTTAAAAAGCGATGTCATTACAAAAAGGAACAATATATTCAGAGGACTGTTTACTCGGGGGCTTCCCCACAACGTTATTTCATTACAGTCTCGGCTCAGCTCTACCACAAGTACTACTGCGGTCGCCGCGCCACGCTCTCCATCAGTGACATCCGGGGCGTGTACACGGGCCAGCTTGTCTACTGCGGTCGCCGCGCCACGCTCTCCATCGGTGACGTCTGGGGCGTGTACACGGGCCAGCTCATCTGCTGCGGTTGCCGTACCACGCTCTCCATCGGCGACATCTTCGCTGGATCCTCAAAGGCGCCACCATCTACGACGTCTCCACCGGAGCGTCCGGGGACTACGCCATCGTCGTCAGTCGCGACCCCGATAGCGACGCCACCGCCATGACGTCTGGAGACTACGCCATCATCCCCAGCCATAACCCTGACAACGGCGTATGGGCAGGAAACGCCTCCCGCCAAGGGAGGAGCACAGCAAACGATGGCGCAGTCAACGACGTACGACGCCCACCGACGCCTCCTTTCCTTCGGCAGCAGCGACTCCTCAGCAAGGGCCGTGCGCACCGTCTCATCTACGTTGGATAACCTCCGGCTCGACATCACGCACCAGACTCACGACCAAGTTTGTAAGTTCTCTATCTCTCTCTGGCATTACTCTTCCTCACTCAGGAACCACCGCGACGCCCGGACGCGTTTGGCGGAAAGGAAGAAGAAGGAGAGATAGCGTCTCGGAGGCAGAAGGGGAGGTGGGATGAGAGCTCCTCTCCCCCTCCCTATTTAAAGAGGAAGCGCTGTAACTAAGGAAAGGCGAAAGGTCGGACGAAAAACCCTCTCCCTTCCCTCTTTTTTAATATGCAATCAATGCTGATTGATATCTGAGGGGACGCGCCAGAAATGACGGGACGAACCCCGGTCTACGAGGCGTCCCTCTTTGGTCAAACTGAACACTGCCTGGGTATGGCCCGCCACTGACCCGCTCCGGACGCGGCGATTAAGGCACCCACATAGGCAGACAACTTTTCGCCTCCCCATGCAGGACCACGGACGACCCAACGACGGGACCTTTCAGATCTCCTGGGTCGACCGTTCGGCCCAGAAGACACGACGAACGAACGACCAAAGAAAGACGTCAGGGCCCGAACCCATCTGGTAGGAGCTTTTCCGCCACTCATATCACCAAGGTAACGTTACCGACCCTGCCTTTATTTTCAATTAAATCTTGCATTCAAAACATTTCATATGCAAAAAATTGCATCCCAACGATTCGTGTCGCACCACGAAACGGCTGTCGCCTCATTCAATATAGGCAACCATAGGCTGAGGTTCGAAGGTCGGCCCGCGAAGGGCTCGAGGCCGCCTCACGCCGAACAGAGCCAGGGAGAGATAACCAAGACGAGCACCAGCGGCCCTGCCCGATCCCGCTCAGAAGCGAATTGGGACGTCTCGACCTTCTCTCGTTCGATTCTAACCTCGAGCCAAACCCACAAAATCTCCATCGAGGAGAGGCCATCGGGCCCCCTGAGCTTATCGAACGACTCAGGCATCTGCCGGGAGGCGGGTTAAGAAGTTGTGGAGTGCCACCAGAGGGCTCTGCCGACCCCATCAGCAAATGATGGACCCAGATTCCGCACGAACGTACCCGTTAGCGAGCTCGTTGAGCGCGGTACTCAAGCCGTCGAGGCAAGTGTCGTTCACTCAGCCCCTCCGATTGCGAAAACCGAGGACGGGGTAACACGCAAATAACGGCCGACCCCTATCAGACCCTAACAAGGCTCGGGGGCTCGGGCCAAACAATGCAGGGACACAGGTTCAAAGGCCCCACCTTGCCGAGCCCATAGAGTCCCCAGTTGGGATTTCTGTTAGAAGACAGGACGGGGATTATTACGATGACATCCATTGTCACCAAAACCACGATCCCGGTCTCCAGTAACACCCGACCCCAGCAGGTGCGGGGGTCGGACCTTACTCAGGGGCTGCTAAGGTACGGCCACCTCCTTTCCTTCCTTCGGAACAATCTCCTCGCATTATAATCAGCGGCATAATTCAGGGGAACATATTGGTAAGACCGTAAAAAATCAAGTCGCAAAAAATCAAACAAAACGAAATTAAGACGCAAAAGCACGAAAGGCGTCTAGACTCGAAAAGTACCGACACTTGTCCACATATTACATATAAGCTGTTCTCAAAATTGTTCGATTAATTACTCCCGCGAGGGGAGAACCATTTCTTTCAGACTGTCTGCCAGGTTCTTCGCAAGGGGAGCGACCATCTGCTCCATTTCCTCCAGCTCTTCATCCTCGTAGGTGGACGGAAAGCCTTCGCTCATCACCTTCAGGTTTATTTCCTTCTCATAATGGGCGTGGGCGACGGTGAATGCCTGGGTAATCCCGGCGTGAAAGGCACTCTCCTCAAATTGGCCCACCCGAGCCGTGATACCTCTGACACGAGCCGCGAGCGGGCTGGTCTCCACCGGCTCCGTCACATTCAGGGCGTTAAGGACCACCCCGACCGCAGCTTGTAGAAGATCGTGCTCATCGCTCTCAACCTGAAGGGCCCTTCGCGTATAGGCAGCCTCTTTCTCTAGCTTGGTGGCGACGTTCTCAGCACTCAACCTTCCTTCCACCGCGTCACCAAGCTCCGCCCGGAGAGAGCGGACCACCTCGACGTCCTCGTCCACCTTCTGCTGGAGGGCTGTGGCCCTACTCTCGGCCTTCCGCCGGAGGTCCCGCTCCATCTCCAGCTCCTTTAGGGCTTCGCCGGCCTTCTCATTGGCCGCGGCATTCCTCTGCAGCAGCTCGTCTCGCTCTTTTTGGAGTCTGGTAATCTCCTCTCCATCCAGCTTAGACCTCGCCGACAGGTCCTCGAACATCCCGTGCGCCTCCTCCGCATCCTGATGCGCCTGGGCCTCCCGCTCCTGGACGATAGCAAGCTGGGCGGCCATGTTTGCCCGCAGCCGGGCCTCCTCGGAGAGGCGATCCCGCTCCGCCTTCTGCTCACGGAGGAATTGGGATTTTTTCCGGCTATGAGCAACAAGAATCTGAAGAGGAAGAAGACTGATATCAGAAATGCGAAAACACAAAAACATACGAAGAAAGCAGAAAGCCCAGAAAATACCTAAGTGGTAGGGATAACGATCTCACGGAGGGCTCCTCTAGCCTGGTCCAGGGCGTTCAGCATGGTCGAGATCCCGATGTCGAGACCCTCCCGCTCCATGCTCTTGGAATGATCATCGAGCGAGAAAAAGAGCCGACGTCGGGTCCTGAGCGGCCATCCATTGGAGCGGCGGCTCCCCCCGCGTAGGGGAGTGGCTTCCTCCCGACAAAGGGGCCAGTGGCGGCTCCCTCCTGACCCTGTGCGGCACCACCGCCGCACTCGAGGACCCTCCGGCTGGACCCTCCTCCGTCTGGGCCGCTTCGGGCGCCACGGGCGGATCCACATGGACGCCTGGCGGCGCGGAGTGCACCACGCCCTCGGGTGCCACCACGACCGCGCCCGGCTGATCCTGGCTTGGCGCAGTCACGATCACCTTCACCGGTGGTATGCGGTCCTCGGCCGGCTTTTCCACGCCCGCCACGGAAGAAACCGCTCGCTCAGTAACCTCCGCGGGCGTGGGAGCCACCATGCACGCCGTCGGTTCGGCCAACGCGGCCCCAACGTCGGCACCACTCCTGCCCAAAACAGGGGTGACTCCAGGCGACGCCGTCTGTCCCACTTGAAGGGCGAGACTCTTCTTGGGCGCCAGACCCAGGGGGTGACCCGTCCGCAAGAGCCTACACAAAGGTTATAACCGTTAAGTCAGAATAAAAATGGAAAAGGATGAAAACAGAGGAGTCAAGAGCTTATGTTGACGTCCTCGGCCGGCGGAAGCGTTTTGGGGATGGATCCCAGATCCCTGCCCTGACTCATCCGGGCGAGATCGTTTCATGCCTGCCCCCTGCTCTGGGGCAGGGGGGTTCATCTCTTCAGGCGTGGCGCCAGAGTCGCTCCCCTCCATCGTCACGTTGGGCGTGGCACCAGAGCCGTCCCCCTCCATCGTCTCACAGGGTACAGCACCGGAGCTGCTCCCCTCCATCGTCTCACGGGGTACAGCACTGGAGCTGCTCCCCTCCATCGTCTCACGGGGCGCAGCACCGGAGCTGCTCCCCTCCATCACCTCACAGGGCACGGCATCAGAGCCGGGCGCGGCTCCGGTGCCACCCCCCTCCACGGTCGCCTCGGGGTCATCGGCAGCAAGCCCGGCGTCCCCCGTCCACCGATCCTCGGCCGGCACGCCGTGCGAAGCGGCGGACTCGCCGGCCTCCACTGACCTCATTGATTCACTTCCCTCTGCGTGAAAAGGGAAGGGCCCCTGCACGGGTGGGCGGCCACTTTTCAGCGTTTCCTCATCCGCCAGGACGCCCCAATCCACGTCGACGGCTACCTCGTCGTCGTCGTCATCATCATCATCATCGTCGTCATCCTCACTACTCACGTCCTCTCCCCGATCCTGTGCCTCCTGCTTCAGTCGTTTCGCCTTCTTCATCTCCTCCTTTGCTTTCTTGTCCCGCTCGGCCGCGAGTCGATTCACCGCCGCCGCAGCCCTGTCCTTCGGCAGCGGAGCCGGACTATCCTTGAAGACTAGCCCCCTCGGCTAGCCCCAACATCACAAAAGCAAGTATTAAAAAAGGGAGATTCAGGAGAAAGAAAAGAGTGCGGGAGAAGAGGGCTTACGAATTCGAAGAACCCAGGCTCCGGCCGCAATGGAGGATGCCCGGGCACCGGATACACGATGTCGAGGACCATGCCGGCAGAGTCCTTCGTCGGCTCCGTCGCCTCCTTGACACGCTGCGCCACTTCCGAATAAGGGAGCGCCTCGTCAACGAGCACCGTCCCCTCGAACGATATCCCGGGCATCATCCGATGCAGGGGAAGCACACGCGCCATCAGTGGCGCCACCCTCCTCGCGTGGTAGGCGCCGATAATCCCCGACCCCTTTACACCCCGACCCTTCAGGGCATGGAGGGCGGAGAGAAGGTCGGAGATGTGCTTCTTGTCGTTAGCCTGGACGCCCCAGCCCCACGACCCCGGAGCATCCACAATAAGACGTCCGGTGTACTTCGGTAGGGTGGCACTCACATCATCCCTAACATAAAACCACTGCGAATGCCATCCCTTGTTGGATGTAGCCAAACGCATGTACGGGTAACCCTTCGACCGGGTATGGCGCAGATGAATGCTGGCACACCCCATCGGCGCGTTCACTTCTTTCCCCCCAATCTTCCTCTTCGACAGACTAACGCTAAAGAAATACCGCCACAGATCAAAATGGGGATCGATCCCCAGGAAACCCTCGCACAGGGCAACAAACGCTGCCATATGCTGTATCCCATTGGGAGTTAGATGCTGCAGCTCTACCTCATAGTAATCTAATAGCCCCCGAAGGAATCTATGCGCGGGTACCCCGAATCCCCGCTCATGGAAGAGGGCAAAAGAGATGACATACCCTTCAGGTGGCACCGGCTCACCCTCGTCACCAGGAAGCAACCACTCCTGAACGGCGGACGGTGGACGGAGAAGGCCACGGCGGACGAGGCCCTCCAAACGCCGAGAGGTGATGCTTGATCTGCCCCCACAACTCCATTGAAGCAGTAGGGGGGAAGGGCAGGCGCGAGCTTAAACGGCGGCTGGAACACGAACGTAGGCCGGTCGACGGTGGCGATGCGGGCGCGAGAGGCTGGGAAGATTGGCGGCGGATATTTGCGAACGCAAAGGAAGGGGAGCGAAATACGAGACCCTGGGGGCGAACCCTGCGGTTTTATAGGGGGCGACGGACGCGAGAAGGGCAACCGCCCGCCTCGATCTCTGGGCCTACCACGCGCGCCACCGCGTCACGTCGCGGGACACGCGCCCGCAGTCCTTATCCTCTCACCCCAAAAATCTCGGCGGACGGTTCGCCTTCCCCAAACAAATCCGGACTCTCTACCCACCGGGGGAAACGCAAGCCACAAAGACCTGTTTCTTTTCTCTTTGGCCCACCTAGGGCCCAAAAACTCGCCGGCCGGCCCAACTAAAAAGGAACCCACTCGGAAAAACACCCAGTTGATAAAAAACTAAGTCCTTCAGCCCTTACCCGCGAAGGGGCCGATACAACCCCCCGGGTGACTCTACTCGAGCCACCCGGGGGCTCGGGGGCTACACCCATCGGGTGCGCTCGCGCGCACCCTCCGGCAAATTAGCTTCGACGAAATCAAAAACACCCTCCAGGCGGTTCTACACGAATCACCTAGAGTCTCGGGGGCTACTGTCGGAGACCTAATACCAGGGTATCCCAGAAGGGAGAACCGATAACCAACGAACGTAAAAAACTTCTGGACGCATAAGGGCGTCATGTCATCCCTTGTTCAAGTGACAGGAGTTCGGTTCCGCCTCGCCCGACGCCTTTAGGACGGGCTCGGTCTCGCCCGAGGGCCGAGGGATAAACTCCGTCTCGCCCGACGCCTTGAGGGCGGGCTCGGTCTCGCCCGGGGGCTGAGGGATGAATTCCGTCTCGCCCGATCCCGGAGGGGCGGGGTCAGCCTCACCCGACGCCTTTGTGGGGTAACCCTGCCTCGCCCCAAAAGCTCAAGGCTAATCTCCGTCTCGCCCGACGCCTATAGGGCGGGCTCGGTCTCGCCCGAAGGCAAAGGGATGGATTCCGCCTCGCCCGATCCCGGAGGGATAGGGTTAGTCTCGCCCAAGAGATAGGGATTGGTCTCCGCTTCACCCGACGGCCCAGAACGAGCCTTGCCCTGATCGATATCTATCCCTCATAATGATGGGTACAGGACGAGACAAGACGTTCGGGTCAACCATGGCTCCAACGACCATACCCTGCGCCCTGGCAGGAAAAGGACTGCCAGGGAACGACAGGACTGATGCTTTAGACCCTTCCGGGCGCCGCAGAGCCCAAAAGGTATTACAGGTGCGTGCATCTCACCCTGTAGAGTTGTAGGCGCCGTCTTCAGCTCTGGGACACGGAACCCAACGAAGATATACGACAACCGCTACCCTCCGGGAAAGGATTTGCTATCTCCATGAACGACGGGTATACCGTCACCACGCTGTGGACCTGGGGGAGCGGCGCCCGCCTCCCGACCCCCAGGTCCTCCCAGTCAGAAGGCCTTGGCCACGGCGCTGCACCAGACCCCGACCCCGCATTCTCTCAACAAGGAATCATGGGAACCAGAAGGCGTGCGGAGCAAGGCTGGGGGAGGCTCATAAGTCAAAACCACTGTACTACAGCCCATACCCTGCGCAGGACAGCATTCTGTGAATAACCTGACATCCTACAGAGACATCGACAACATGGTAAGCACTTATCTTCCTTCGCACTCATCAGAATGGAGGACCTGGCCAGGTAGGTGTGAGCCACAAGACTAAGTAGAGTACGTATCCTGGAGCCCTCACCCTTGTAAAGCCAGCCCCTTCATCTATAAAAGGGGCTGGCTTCCTCCATCAAGGAGAGGAGAAAAAAGGGGACCGAACAATAGAACGCACTCATACACACAAGCAGCTACGAAGCTCTCGACCACCTTTCAATCCTTCGATCAGAGACTTGGGACCAGTCCCTCTCTCGGCAGTTTGTATCCCTTACTACAGACCGTTCACGGTGCTAATAACACAAGCAGCAACAAACTGGACGTAGGGACGTTCCGCCCGAACCAGTATAAATCCTGTGTCCTTTAGCGCACCATCCGAGCCTAACGCGTATTACTATAAATTTACTTGCCGGTGCTTGTACGAAACACCAACAAGGAGCTTCCTCAAGCCACAGCTCCCAAAGAAGAGGAGCAGACCCTAGAAGAGCTTCCGGAGTGCCCTGACCACCGCCCCACTTCTTTTATGAAAGGCAAGCCCCGGAGTATTCTATGTCTCCCAGTGTTTTGCAAAATATTACTTGAGTCCGTTATGATTGATGCATTAGGTTATAAGAGTTGTCTGGAAATACTTGATACAAGGAACTACCTTGTCCAGAAATACACCTTTAACCCTATGTAGGTCTAGGATCGAATATATGCTTAGCCCTGCTTAGACCGGTAGAAGTCGGGTGATTTCCGGTCACCTGCGAGATATAGGTGGATACCAAAGCACGGTTGACTATATTTGTTATCGTGGAAAAGAACCATGGGGTAAAAATAAATGGAGGTCGGGCGGAGTCTATGTTAGGTTGACTCATGTGATTCCGTCTGTGCCGATTAAGGACCGTACCGTTGTTGGCACTTCTGACAAGATTGAACGCATGCCTATCACTTAGCTGTCCGGATAACTCGTTCCGACCGCGAAGCCGAGTAGCTCAACTCAAGTCGGGCCCTCCTCTATCAAAGTGTGCACTCTGGATGGTAGTAAGGATGTGCGGGAAGCCAGACGTGAGCCCAAGGACAGGCAGAGCCTGAACGTCCTGGCAGTTGGTTGTCCCTGATTGTGCGGCGCTAGGCGAACCCACGAAATGTGTACTTGAGTTGTACCAAAGGTGACCTAAGGTGACCGTTGATCTGGTCTGCCTGTGTTTGTGTTAGGAATAAATTCTCAGCTGGTTGAAATCGATTCGAATCACCGTCTCTCCCGGATAGTGAGAAACTTGGCTAGCTCCAACATCATAGTAATGGTATTATGAAATAAAATGGTTCGGATAAACATGGAATTACTATACCTGCTATAGTTACTATAGTATGCTCTTAAAATGATGTATCACATGTTTGGCATAGGATAGTTGCTAATTTAGGGATGGATAGTTATAATTAACTTGATAACAGATTTATAATTGTATAACTAAGTTAATCGCTTTTTATGCAAATGTTGTCAAGCTATCTCCACTTATACAGCCTTGCATAATCCTTGGAGTCAATTTATTTCTGGTTTATGACGGGTAAGTCTAGCTGAGTACCTTCTCGTACTCAGGGTTTTATTCCCATTGTTGCAGACGGCACAGTATTTCGTGGTTATTGCAAGAGTTGCTTCTATCCCGCTGTGGATGAGGAGTAAGCCTTGGGCAGGCTTCTTTACTAATCCCTCTATATGCTTTTGTGGACTATGATCGTATGTTGACACTGTATTAAACTATGTTGGCAAATGCTACTTTCGAACTTAATTTGCTTCCGCTATTATCTATCAAACTTGGTTTGTAATAACTTTATTTCATACTCTGATGATGGAAATGTATTTGTGAACTTTATGTAATATGTGACATGTATGTTGAATCATGTACGCTCTTAGTTGTATGTGGATCGTTTATCGAGACCGTCGTGGTACTCGACAGATTACCGGGTTTATATGGGCTCAAGTATGACAGATGGATTTGTTTCTTCTTTTGCTCTTCAAGATTTGTTTCTTGTGAGAACGCAGGACACCCTTGCCTTCCTTGGCCACACACTTCAGCTTTGCCTTCCAGCGGATTAACGGCCGGTGTGTGAGAGGCAAATAATCTTCGGACACAGCAAGGACTGTTTGGAGCTTAAGCACGGCCATGTCCAATCTCTCGACTTTGTCCTCATGACTCTCCCAATCTCGATTTTCGCCTGAAAGAAGCGAGGAGAATTTACGGGCAGCCTCGTCGGCAACAACAGAACAGACAATTTCTGCCATATATTGTCTCCGGAGTAATGATGTTAGTGCGGAATTTTGGGATGTTCTTGAGGATGAACAACGCGTGTGCACAAGTGTTTACATAGTACTCCGTACATAGCATAGCATCGTTGTCTGTCTCTGTCTGACTATGTCAATGCCGTGTTTTAATTTACATACCCAAGCCTGATTTATCTCGCTGCGTAGTACTACCAGGTTGACTAATTCAGGTCGCAGCAATGATTTCTGACAATTAAAAGTTTTCATATTACTATATACATGCCAGACACAATGACTTCTCATAGAAAAGTGTGGCAGCAAAGCCTTTTGTTTTTTACGGAACATGAGGGGCAGCGCGTGGCGTGGAAGAGGTGGCCAGTGAAGGCGACAGGCGAGAACCACGGAAAAGCAAGCAACCCATCCTCTGAACAACTTGCATAAAGTCCAAGTTTTTTTTCTAGATAGATGTGACCGAAGGCCCAATAGGCCAAAAGCCCATATTTTTGTGAAACTGATGTTGGGCTAGTGAATACGTTTTTGCTTTTCTTCTAGCTTCTCTAGAAGGACAGGTTGAGCACCAGAGCTCTTTTAAAGCGTAAGAACATGCATCTTGAGGACTGTAACTGTGTTTTTTGTACTTTGAGCATTGAAGAAGATCTCCTTCACCTCTTCTTCCACTGTCCTTTTGCCGTGAGTTGTTGGTACAGTCTAAATATTTTGGTGCCCAATTCGATGGACCTAGAGGTCATCTTACACAGCTTAAGGTCCCAGCTCTGGGTTCCCTTCTTCATGGAAGTGATTGTTACAATGTGTTGGGCCATCTGGATTATGCGTAATGATGCTATCTTCAATGATCTGCCGCCGTCAGTTCATCGTTGCAAGGTGAGCAAAGGCCAAATATCTTTGATTGCTCAATGGCTAGAAGCCTTTGTGTAATTTTTTTTTATCTTTTTCTGTACCTTTTTTGTTTCGTGAACTCATGTACTTCTTGGCTTTATTTTTCAATAAAATTCAGTAGGGGCTTACATCCCTCCTGTTCCATAAAAAAATATGTTTTTGCTTTGGAAAAGTCCTCTTGACCCCTTAACTATTGGGTAGTCCGATTTACATCTCTTTTAACTAGAAAACCAGATGTTTGCCTCCTAAAACTATTGAAACCCTTCGATTTACCTCTTTGAGCGGTTTTGGTTGACGTGGCGCCACATTAGCCATGAGAGAATTAAATTGGACCTTTACGATAGTTCGAGGAAGTCAAATAGACTTTATAAAAGTTGTTTAAATATTTTTTCAACAAATTATCCAGACAAAATTTCTAAAATAAATATACATTTGAAAATGCTAGGATTTATGTTAGAAAATTCATCAGAAATTTGTTTTAGCTTAAAAATATGAAAATAGTTTCATGTTTTATCTAAAATCATTCTCTATGTTTTAACAATTATGAAACTAGTTTCATGAAACTAGCAGCATTGACGATGAAAAAGGAAGCAGAACGTAGAATTTGTTTCGGGATACTTGTGCCAATGATAATATGAAACTCTTGATGGATTTAATTATCCTTGGTTCAACATTAAATCAAATAAATGCTAAGGTGCAATAAAGGATTAATCATGTATGAGAAATGAATAGAATATTATCTCAACTTAAATAGTGTCTATTCTGTTGAACATATCATGGGTAAGCTAAAATACATTGTGGAAAAGTCTATGGATACTAAGTGAATAACGTAAAATACACTATGAAACATAGTACTTATAGGATTATTTCAAAATATACCATTGAAAAATTCAAAAATGCTCAAGGAGAATAAAATGCATCATAAATACTATACACAAACTAAAAATATCAAGGAAAATCTCAAAAAAATCATGAAGCATATAAAAAATAGATTATGAAACATCAAATGGATATTATTTAAACAATCAAAGGAACAATTATTCACAAAAAAATTGCTCCGTTTAAAAAATTACATTTCATTATGAGAAAAATATTGCCCAATAAAAATAATAATGTACAAAGTAGTCCCAATGAATTAATGATGTACGAGAAAATCACACATAAATGGAAATAAAAGAAAATTGGATCAGGATAAGGGAGCATTTTAAAGTAAACTAATGAAGATAAATAAATTGGGAAACAATTAGAAACCAGAAGAAAAAAAATGCTACTTTAATAGTAGCTGTTGCTTCTCATGTTGTTCTGTATTTTAGATGTTGGGTCTTTAGTTATAGTTTGTGCTGAATTACTGTAAGGATAATGATGTCGAGATATTGTATTTGGTGCCTTAGTGGACATGGGTGACGCGATCTTGGTGTCTTACAATCACTTTTCTATATTATTAAAAATAAATAAAATGAACAACCCAATATGAATCATAAACCCCTAGACCCTGCTCCACCCGCTTGTGGCTTGCGGGAGGGTGGTCGGTGCGTTGCTTCAATCCCCATGATTGGCGCAGGAGGAGAGGAACATGTCTGTGTGGCCCGTCACAGACCAAAATGTTGTTCGTTTGGTTGTGGCTTGTCGTAAATGATCATAAATTTTCAGTCGGAACAATATTTTTCTCTCATACAAACCAGTCAGCAGTACTTCTTCACGAACACGAACCAGCCAACCGAACAGGCTGCAAATCCATTTTGGACGATCCATCGCTTATACACGTACTCTAGCGAAGCATCCGACTGAAGTGGCCTTTCCCACTTCAACTGGCTGTGCTCATGCGTCTCTGTCTTCTCTTTTCTTTTCCCAATGCCTCTCACCTTCATTCTCTCGAACTTTAAATTCACTCCCTCGCGCATGACGCGGGTTTTACGGATCTCGGGTGAAGATTTAGGCCCGAAAAGATTCCTTATATAGAGGGTAAAGTAAATGAGATTTCTTTTAATCTTTTTTAAACTATTTATCACTTTGAACTATAACTAAATATAAAATTATTTCATATTCTAATAAATTCATAGTCAACCTAAAAACTAAAATAATAAAATTCTAACATCACCAAAATCTTATAGTATGTTCAAATAAATGGAAAAAATCAAATAAAGTTTTTAACTTCACTTCAATATTCTAAAAATACGAATAAAATGGTAAAACTCAAATGTAAATAAAAACGTAAATAAACCAGCAAAATATTCAAAAAGAATTGTCTAATTGCAATGCCTTTGATGATTTTACTTGGTTTTTGGACATAAAAGTCAGGTCACCTTGTACTTTATTTTATGTTGTCATATATTTATTGAATGTTACAGCCTTTTCTAATGAAAAACTAAGCAATGGTCAAAGCCTTCCGAGATCATAAAAAGTCAATAGCAAAGTAGTGTGGATTTTGAGTAGCTCAAGTGCAGTGTTAAGTTGTTAAACTATTCACCTTTATTTTTATTGAAATCCATTTATGATTTGATTGATTTCATATGACCTTTCTTTTGCCAATATACTGATAATATATAAAGCAAGGTGAGATGAGACATCGTAATAAACTCACAAGTCACAATCCTCCGTTCGTCAACCACATCATGCATGTAAGCAAATGAAAGACCATAAACATCACACAAATACAACTTACGATTTTGCTCTTATTGTACAGTTTTCACAGGTAGCTACGGAGTAGCATGCAGTAGGCAGGAAAAATAATGTACTAACTTTACGAGTAGGAACAAAGGATAACAATTTTACTTGTACAGATCCCGCCCAACAAGCACTAGTTTAACATTGGCCAGTGCAAAGTGCTATATGCGGCATTGATTCGAGACGAACTAAATAACATGAACAAGGAGCAGCTGCAGGGCACGCACAAAGCAAGTCTCAGATTACTCTGAACTCACAGAAACAGCAGCTTCAGATAGCAGCATCAACAATACACCCTGAAGCAACCAAAAGTTGTGAAGCACCACCGGCCATGGAAGCACTTGCAGTCGAACTCTTTCATCTCTATCTCCCATTGCTACCATCTTCAAGCACCCTTTGCCTGTCTCTCACATCTTGTACGCCAGTTTTTTCTCCCACCTTGATGCACTTTGCCATCACACTGACACTAGTGCATATAAATACAGATGCAGATGGAGAGAGAGAGAGAGAGAGAGAGAGAGATTGTGTGTGTTTCAGACTTGCAGTGCCTACCTAATGACAAGTGGGGGCCAAGAGGAAGAACCACATATGACGGCACAATGCCGCGTGTGAGTTGTTTGGCTAATTCGGCCGAACTGAAGTGAGAACAGTTCAAGGATCAGGAGAAGGAGACAGAGGCAAGATATGATGAGCTGGGAAGGAGTCCCTCTGGCTGTCTGTCATATTCTAGTCTTCTAATATCGGCAGTTGGTGGTCACAAAAGCGAAGTGGAGTGGAAGACGAGAATGGGAGAGCACAGCATGTCATCAAATGGATGAAGAGTAGGCGCGATATGGGCGCGTCATATCCCATATTGAGGGAGCTGAGAGAGATGCTTGACCCAGATTGTCAGATTTGAGCTAGGCAAAGAGGACTATATGCGAATACTGTGCAAGATTCTGATATAAGTAAGTTGCTACAGAAAATATCTTAGTTACAATGATTAGTCATGAACCAATATTTATTGTCAAACGTTTAATGTTTATTAGCCCATTCATGAATATGGTTTATTGACTAGTTGACGAGGACATCAAACCCATCGATATGGATACACATACACAACTACATATTCTCGCGCTCATGCATGTTGTTGAGATATATGTAGTAATAGAATAGATTAGTTTCCTATTCTATATTGTTTGTATTGATAGAAAATAGAGATTTTGATTAAAAAAAAACCCTCCAAAAGCTTCTCTAACTAGATCTCCAAATATTTCCATCCTATTCTGGATTTTTCGCTAGC
This sequence comes from Miscanthus floridulus, assembly GCF_019320115.1. NCBI lineage: Eukaryota > Viridiplantae > Streptophyta > Magnoliopsida > Poales > Poaceae > Miscanthus > Miscanthus floridulus. The sequence goes on from NC_089588.1 coordinate 84,120,273, forward strand.
AAAATATAGAGAACGGAATTGGGTTTCTAAAGTGCACACAGTAGAGAAGTTATTAAAGAGTAGAAAGATATAAAGAAAAAAAATTTATTCAAATGACTCTCCAAATAATGGTAATGCTCCAATAAGGACGTCTGTCCAGACGGGACGGACCCGTCTCACGCCCCAGCGCCTCACACGGTTGCATCGGACCCACCTCGTGCCGCGCGTGCCGCCTCGCGCCTCATGCCGCACACCTCACTCGTGCCTCACGCCGTCCGCGCCTCGTGCCCCCGCTTGTGCCTCACGCCGTGCGCGGCCCGCACCTCGCACTGCGCTCCCCCGCGCCGCGTCAACTAGCCTCTATTGGGTGACAGCGAGTAGATGAGCACATGTTGCAACCATATATTTCATGTGTTTTAGATGTATGTTGCATATGTTTCATCGAGATGTTGCAAAAGTATCTTTTGTTGCATATGTTGCAATGGCTATACACATATGCTGCAAGTATATGTTTTAAATGTTTTAGCTATTTCAAACGTATGTTGCAAGTGTTTTATCTGGATATTGCATATGTTGCAGTGGCTATACATATATGTTGCAAGTGTATGATACAAATGTTTCACCTGTTTCAGTTTCAGACCTATGTTGCAAGTGTTTCATCTGGATGTTGCAATGTTCCATATGTTCCAGACATATGTTGCAAGTGTCTATTCAAAATGTTCATCTATTTCAGACGTATGTTGCAAGTGTGTTTATATGGATATTGTAGTTGCTATGCACATATGTTGCAAACGTGTGTTTGTAAATGTTTCATATGTTGCATAAGTGATTTCATGTTCCAACATTAGCTGGCGTTGGAAGTAGGCGCATGTAGATGCGGTCCCCACAGGCATAGTGGTCCCCACATGCGCGGCAAGCGAAGCGGGCCTTTGGCACGTCAACAGGCATGTGGTGCGGTCCCCACTTGCATGCGCATCAACAGGCATGTGGCGTGCAGCTGCATGCATTTGTGCACGGCGTGCGAGCGCAATAGTTGCATGTGGCATGCGGGGGCAGGCGTGCTGGCGCAACAGTTACAGGCGGGGCAGGCGTCGTTCCATTTCTTCATGAGTGGAGCGCATTCGCATGGGAACCGTGCATTCGGAGGAAAAAATTGTTGTGATTGCAACTGCATGCAGTAGAGAGAGGGTGCTGCTAGCACATGCAAAACTGAAGGAGCAGGGCATGCAGGTAGGTGCTCGACGCTGAGGTGGGCACGCAGGAGGAGGTGAGGCGTCGTAGTCAAGGCGGACAGCATGGCAGGGCAAGCGCGGGCGTTCGGATAGGGGGCTAACATGTCCGGATGTCCGGGCGCTAACCACGCTCTCCAAATAATGATTTAGAGTGGAGATGCTCTAAGGCCGTGTTTAGAGCTCTTAAAATTTTAGAGCATTTAAGCTCACTTTTGATGTCTAAAGCTTTAATATGAGGTGGGCTAAAGTTTAGAGCGCCTATTTAGAGCTTTAACTCTAAAATTTAGAGCTCTAAAGATTAGAGGAGAGGATCTAAACAGACCCTAACACTTCTGTCTGGACCTGTGCTGATGTACCTACGTGTCTTGCTATATAACGAAGACATCGGCAACCCAAAGGGCTTGAGCTATTCTATCAATTTTGACATGGTATCAAGAGCCTACTCCAAACATACATCTAGTCGCGAATAGCAGTTTTTTTCTCCCTCGACGTCGCCAAAGTTCTTCGGCTTCTGTTATTATATTCTCAATTTCAGTGACACAAAAGTTGACACAGGAGAAATTTTTGGTATGGCGCACTCAGGTGTTGCTTGTTGTGCGTGCTGCTCGTCTTGCTGGTATTCTTGATGGGACAACAGCTGTGCCGGCGCCCATGATTCAGGTTGAAAGAAAGGTTGACAAAACAAAAGAGGAGGTTCAGAATCCAGCTTATGTTCAATGGATTACAGGACCAACAATTGTTTAAAGCTCAGAAGTTGTGTTGGGCCTTCGGCTTCTCAGGCCTCACATACATGGGCATGGGCCGGCCTCTATGGCATATGAATGGGCTAGGAATTTTACATGTCAGCCTAGTTGAGGTAGTAAGGTATGAGTACATCTCTCGAACTTCAGTAAAATCACTTTATTCCTTGGGATGAAATAGACAGTGGAGGATTAATCCACATCATTTTGAAAGGATCAAGATACCCAATAGAAGGAGTGAATTGGGCTAATTCTAAATTTCTTTTAATAATTAAGCCCTATACTTAGCCCATTTCACCCCCTTGTGCCTAGAAGAGTTTCTATGGTTCTACCGCATAAAAGTTTTGCACCCTAGGTTCTAATCCTACTCTAGCATTGCAATTCTAAGAATGCAAAGACATGAATTGAATTGCTCAAAGTAAAGAGAAGGAGAGGAACACGGTAATGTTTTTTCGAGGTATCGGAGAGTCGTCACTCTCCACTAGTCCTCGTTGGAGCACCCGCGCAAGGGTGTAGCTCTCCCTTGATCCGCGCAAGGAACAAGTGCTCTCTACGTGCTGATTCTTTGACACTCCATCACGGTGAATCGATCACAATCGCTCACACCATGACTTGGGTCATCCACAAGCTCCGTCAGATGATAACCAAGCTTCCAATCACCACCGAGCCGTCTGGGTGATGGCGATCACCAAGAGTAACAAGCACAAATTCTCACTTGACTAAGACAAGCTTAATGAGAAAGGTGGATGCACATTTGCTACTCCCTATACACTAATGAGGTCCTTAACCTTAGATTATTAAATCTTAATCACCCCACTAGGCTCTTGCTCTCCCTTGCACTCCAAAGGTATTTCTCAACTTAACAAATAAACAAGAGCACTAAGTTGGACGAGTAAGAGAAGTATATATACTTCCTACTTTAAAATATAATCGTTATTGTCCAACTCAGCAATTTTCGAGGTGACCAGGCGTATTGATCGAAGTGACCGAATGCGTCCGGTCAGTAGTCAATGCCTACGTGGCTTCAGCCTGTCAGAGAAGGCTATAGGAGTCGCCTAACATTGGCCATCGTCCGGTCAACATCCACCGGACGCATTCGGTCAGGAATTTTGGTCTCTGGACCCTCTCTGATGTTGACCTGACGCTGCAAACACAGCGTCCGGGCATTTACTATTCATCATTCGGTTCTCCTTGACAGCGAGGCCCTATTGCTACATATACGACTAGAGGCGCGTTCGGTTCCAATCACTGTGCAGCATCTAGTCGCTCCTCGGCTTCTGTTGTGCGCGTTGATCACTGACCAGACGCGGCACCTGTGAGTCCGGTCATCACTAAAACAACGTTCGGTCAACATTTGACCCTCCATTCACTTCCAATTCAAAATCCTTTATGAATGAGGTTGACTCTAATTTATCTTTGGGCTATTCCTGAGCTACCTAGTGCTAAGTTTGACAAGTGTGCACCACACCTGACCCATTAGACTCACCTAGGTCAAGCTACTAGTTCATATCCCCCTTAGTATGGCCAAATGAAAACCAAAGTTGTAAACTACTCTAAGTGTCTCTCCAACGCCAAACGACACTTAGAACTAGTCTGTCCTTAACCTTGTCGTCCAACCTTTGAAAGCTAAAACGATTTCCATCGATAGGGACATAAAAACCATAATTGCCCAAACAATCATCATTACCATGACCTAACTCAAGTTGCCTCTGCAAAACACACGTTAGTCACAGTAATCTCATGTCGTCATTAATCACCGAAACCCAACTAGGGACCTAGATGCTTTCACATTTCACAAAACCAAACCAAACAAAAAAGATTGAAAATTAAGAACATGATGAGCCAATCATTTTTTTCAAAAGAAATGCACCAATACACCATGAAGCTAGCATCACAAGGCCTCTAGAAACCTCGGGCTTTACTTGCCTCTTCTCTTCTTCTTGGAGCATAGCCTTGTTTTTCCATAATGATACACCACGGGCGATGCGACTCCCAGACCTGCACAGGACCGGCCCCCATCTCACAAAAACAAAAACAAAAAATCCCCACTCCGCTAATCCACCAGCCGCAGCATGGCCATTCATTCGCCCACCCCATTCCCCACTACGTGCCCATCCCTTGCCGCGTCGTGCCCTTTCCCACACCGAGCCGCACCCCATCGGCAGCCATGCTATGCCCCATCCCCCACGAGCAGACGACGCTGGATGACTACGACCGAGCAAGCAGTAGCACTGGAGTAGCAACAGTGGGGCGCGCTAACGGGCACGAGCCTGGGCAGCAAGCAGGCACGAGACAATTACAGGAGGAGTGACGGGCCACACCGATAGACGTGAGCATGTGGAGCGACGTCCACCTGTCCTGAGCTTGCTGACTTCTGTAGTTCCCCACCAGGTAGGCTATGGCTGACGGCGATGCCATGTTTCAAATGATTTAGGCGTTTCAGGATTATGATTCAAGTGTTTCAACTAGTTGTTGCAAAATTATATCCGAGATATTGCAAGGACAATATACGCATGTTGCAAGTTTATGTTTTCAATAGTTTTAGGTGTTTTACAAGTGTGTTTCAAATGTTTTTATCTGGATATTGTATATGTTGCTATGGCTATACACGTATGTTCCAAGTGTATGTTTTCAAGTGTTTTAGATGTTTTAGACTTATGTTGCAATTGTTTCATATTGATCTTGCAAAAGTGGATCTGGATGTTGCATTTGTTGCTATGGTTATAAACGCATGTTTCAAAAGCATGTTTCTTCTGTTTGAGATGTATGTTATAAATATTTCATCTGTATGTTTCAAAAGTAGATCGACGTTGCCATGGGCACTGGTGTGGCTGGCGGACAGTGGCCTGTAGCAGCCGCCTAGTGCTGCTGCTAGGCACCACCGTGATTCACGTGCAGGTGCCTGAGGTCGGCATACGCCTTCGTGGCGTGCATTCACAGACGGGGCAGCTAACTTGGGAGCCACGTTCCTCGTGCTAGTGCGGGATGGGCGTAGGTGCACGGTTCTAGATGCTGGCGAACAATGCGAGCGGGCACGGAGTGCGGGATGTGATGCAGGGGTGTCACACGGGTGCTGCATCTAGAGACGTTCTGTGGCTGGACGTTCGGGCGCTATCCCTTCTGCTTTTTTCCATGCGAGCAAAAGCACACGGTAGAAATCCGAAGCTCAGAATGTGGATGCTTAGGCCAGTCTCAGTAGAGAGTTTCATTGCGTTGTTTCCAAGATTGCCACGTAATATAGAATGAAATAAAAGTTGGATGAAACACTCACTCTCAATGCGAAGTTTCATTCCATGGTTTCATAAACATTAAATTCTAAGACTCATAGGGAGTTGGTAATCGTGCCAAGAGAGTTTCATCCCCATGAAACTCATTTCTTGTCTCCCTTCATAAAAACATTGCCATGTTATAAAAAATGCATATGTGGCAGGCTATTAAACGCAAATAAAACTCTCATGAAACTCCCACTGAGACTAGCCTTAGCATAATTTGCGACAGTGAACCCAAATTTCTCCGGCAATGCAATCGTGTTGTGCATTGCCAACTTTTTGTCATCGGTGTAGATTTGTTTGGTTCTAGGCTCTTTACTGCTCCCTCCGTCCCAAAAGAATGTAATCCTGCATTTCAAATACCATTACATGTCTACAAACTACCATACCCTATCCATCCATGAGAAGAACATTCCAGAAGGCATCCATTTCTTGAATGATAGAGGAGAAAAGTGAGATTTACATTCTTTCTTATAAGTATCTTCTTTCCTAGTGCCCTAGACTCCTACGTGACTCTTGTCCTATCGTGCGATGATCCTGTCATCCTATACTTCATTTCGTTTGAGAGGGAGGTAGTAACAAATATTCAGATTAGAGGGCGAACTTGTGAATGAACGAACAAGTTAACGAACATGTGAATGAACTACATAACAAATGTGTCAAGAAATGAGTTAACGACTGTGTGAACGAACAAATAACGTTTGTGTGAACCAAGGAGTTTACGAACGTGTGAACCATCAGTGACTTAATGATATAACCCGTATGAACTAATCGGTATTTTCCTCGCAAAAAGGAATTAATAACCAGTATTTCACAAAATCATGTAAAATGTGCAGATTAATACTAAAATGAAATGCAATTCTGTTGCGTCTTCGAGAAAAAAAAGACCACTAATTAACTGAAAGTCAAATAATTACTACCAAAGTACCAACCCACATTAACAATGAAGCATATCAGCCATGTTACCACTAATACTCTCATTATTATATCTAATAAATCATAAAAGCACATATCTATATTCTGAGACGGATGGAGTAGTACATGATGTGTTTTATTGGGTTAATCCAATATATAACAACCTAATAAAAGAAAAACAATAAAGACGACTACATCGATATAGCTGAAAAATTAAAATAAACAAAAAGATTATTCCAGGTCAATAGTGCGACGTTCATCTTCATCACAAAGCTTGTTTCCTTGGACGTCTCGTGTGGCACTATATCTTTGCTTCTTCGATCTGGACTCGATTTAGAGAGCACGCCATGGGTGGAAAATAAGCCAGCACGGTCGAGGCGCCACAGCCGCACGAAACTCTCCACATCCACAAGATATCAGCTGCGTCTGCGTGCAACAATGCAAAGCAGCCCAACCAAGCAACCACACGTACGTGTTCTTATCTCCGTTGGGCTGCTGCTGCATGCCCGGTCAATGTTGGCAACTGGCACGTGGAATTCCGAGGCCAGTCGTCGACTATTCGTCGACGCCATTTCCGTTGTCAGATTCAACCTGGAGAAAAGTCGACGCATGCATGTCATGCAAGGCGACTTCAGCGCAGTTAATTTTGGCGCAGATTTCGGACGATCGAGAAGAAGAGTCAGTAGTGCCCTGCTCTCTCGGCACCTGCTGTATCTATCTCTCTATATAATGGCCATATCGATCTCGCTCGTAGAAGCAAGTAGCTACATACGTCCTCCATTAGCAGCTAGCAAGGTTAGTATCAAGGATCAGAGTAACCTCAACACATCGATTGCATTACTGCCATATATGGCGGGGATGACAGTCGGCAAGAAGCTGGCGCTGGTTGCGGCGCTGCTGTGCGCGGCGGCGGCCATGGCGACGGCCCAGCAGGCGTCCGGCGTGCGCGCCACCTACAACTTCTACAACCCGGCGCAGAACAACTGGGACCTAGCTGGGACGTACTGCGCCACGTGGGACGCCGGCCAGCCGCTGTCGTGGCGCAGCAAGTACGGCTGGACCGCCTTCTGCGGTCCTGCTGGCCCTACCGGCCAGGCCGCGTGCGGGCAGTGCCTCCTGGTAACGTTACTAGCTAGCTACTCCCTCAGTTATAAATTACGAGTGGCTTTAATTTTTTTATTCATTATGTATCTAGATATATTATTATATCTAGATGCATAACAAAATAGATATGCTAAAAAAATTTAAAGTGATTTATAATTTGGGACGGATGGAGTATCAGCTCGTCAAGTACTGGTCGAAACTTTGAGTAGTGAGCCCTGGATATGTGCATGCATGCATATGCAGGTGACGAACACGGCGACGGGGGCGTCGCTGACGGTGAGGATCGTGGACCAGTGCAGCAACAACGGGCTGGACCTGGACTACGATACGGCGTTCAAGCCGCTCGACACCAACGGGGCAGGCCTCCAGGCCGGCCACCTCACCGTCAACTACCAGTTCGTCAACTGCGGTGACAACTGATGTCATGATTATTCTTCATACCCATATATGTATGTGATCCCACACGTACGAGCCAATAAGTGGGCGTCTAATTGCAATCATTTCTATTGAATCAGTGGAATAAAGTTAAGTTGCATATATACATACCCATATATAAAACATATACGCCCAGCAGTACCGGAAACAGTAGCTTTGTCGTGTGCCCAGGGCACACGGCAAAGCCTAAAAAACACTCAGCAAAGTCTTTGCCGAGTGTTACACTCGGCAAACTGTAATCGACAATAAAAAACTCGGCAAAGCTGTTTTTTCCGAGTGTTTTTTGTCGAGCAATCGGCAAAGACTTTGTCGAATGCTAAAATCGACACTCGGCAAAGACTTTTTGGAAAATATATAAAAAAACCACCGCTGCCCGCCCGCGGCTCCCCCCACCGCCACCGCCACTAGGCCACCACCACCAGGCCCGCCGCCACTACCACGCCCGCCACCACCACGCCGCCGCCGCAGCATAGCAAGGTTTCAGTTGCCAGAACACAACCCTTCCTCTCGACTGGAAGGACTCGCTACTCGCTTGTTCCAGCAGGGTGTGGGTGTGGGTAGCAAGAACACAGGACGAATGGTAGATGAAACTGAGCTGAGCAGTAAGAGAAAAGAAAACCCAAACTTTGCTGAGTGTTTTTTTTCCTCTTTTGCCGGGTGTTTTGTTTCTAGTTTGCCTAGTGTTTTTTTTTTCTTGTTTGCCGAATGTAATTATTTTGCCGAATGTTTTTTTACAACATTCGGCAAAGAGCTTGTTTGGCGAGTGTCCGATGAATTATACTCGGCAAACCCTATTGCCCTCGGCTTACCTGTTGTTTCTGGTAGTGCAGTGGAATAAACTTAATTACGTGACAACTCGACTACTCGTGTGTCCGATCGATCCTGTCGCAAGAAATGCAAAACACCTCAAGGTGAATGGACTGTTCCATATCTTCTGTGGATTCTACGGTTCTCACGCTGGACACCTGGGGTTTAATTATATATATAAATAGCACATACTTTTCCAATTCAGGCGTTGTTCGGATGCACATCTATCCACATCAATCCACATGTGTTGAGGTGAATTAGAGTGGAAATTATTAATTTAAGTTCCACTCCAGCCCACTTTAACATATGTAAATTGAGGTGGATACATGCGCATCCAAACAAGCCCTCAAACGTTTCGAGACCTTACTAAGTAATATTGCTGCAAAACATATACATGTTGGTCATAACAATTGTATCGTCGTTAATCCCAAAACAATATTAAGGGCCCTAGATGCGTTCATTGTAATTTGAAAACAGAAGAAATGGTCAACTTGAGAGCTATGCATCCATCTAAAACTTTACCATCCACTACTCTGCCACTATCTACTAGTATATGAAAGCTCAACTTGATGACCATTATAGATTTCCTTCCTTCCTACCAGTCCATCACTTAGGCCTCGTTTAGTTGCACCGATTCGGTGCCGCCGAAAACACTGTGCGTTACTGTAGTGTCATGTAGCATTTCGTTTGTATTTGGTAATAATTGTTCAATCGTTGACTAATTAGGCTCAAAACGTTCGTCTTGCAAAGTACAACCAAACTGTGCAATTAGTTTTTGATTTCGTCAACATTTAGTACTCCATGCATGTACCGCAAGTTTGATGTGATGGGGAATCTTCTTTTTGCATAGTGTCAAAGTTGGGAATTTGGGAGGAACTAAACACACCCTTATACAATATGTTAAGATAGATAGACTCTCGGCCGTGCACCCTTGGGCCATGCGCCCTTATCCCAAGTTTGTTACTTGGCTTGTAATATAAGATAGGAGAAGGTTGTTGCTAACTTGTGTTGTAATCCAATCTGTTGTAAACCACGCCATGGGACTGTTCTGGGCACTATTTAACACGGAACCGAGAGCCAAGGGAAGGCATCTCGTTCGCCCCATTTCTACATGGTATTCAGAGCCATTCCCCTCACGGAAACCTCCCATGGCGTTCCACGCATTCCCCTCTTCCTCCTCCGCAATGTCTGCTACTCCGAACCGAGAGCCAAGGGAAGGCATCTCATTCTCCCCCATTTCTACAAGGTATTCAGAGCCATTCTCCTCACGGAAACCTCCCATGGCTTTCCACGCATTCCCCTCTTCCTCCTCCGCAGCGTCTGCTACTCCATCGATCGGTTTCTCCGTGAAATTCACCCGCAACAACCATCTCCTCTGGAAGGCACAAGTCCTATCCGCCATTAGGGGAGCTCAGCTAGGGCACCACATCCACCCTACCACACAGCCGCCATCTCGTTTCCTTGATCAAGGCGACGACAAGAAGGTGGAGCCTAAACCCAACCCGGATTATGATCCATGGTTTACCAAGGACCAGTAGGTCCTATGCTTTTTGCTCTCCTCGCTTTCCAGGGAGATTCTTGCACTACAAAAAATCTGGGCTTTCATAACAAACTGAAAGTGTCATGGAAAGTACAGGATTTGTCACAAAATGAATGGTATGACAAAAAAACCAGCGTCATGAAGATCATCACAGAATGACCGTCGCTAAATGTACCTTGTGACGATAATATGGATAACCGTCACAAAATGTGATAACCTTTTGTGACGGTTATGTTTTGTCGGCATATATTATTGTCATTTAATGACGATTGTATCTGTCACATATTGGTTGGTCAAATCGCCATTTAATACGTCAACTGTCACAAATTGTTCATTACAGCCCAATCTCACAACATTTAGCCCACTCAACGTCAAAGCCCACAATTTAGCCCAACAATATGACCAACCCAGATGACGCCCATTTAAGAGAGATACATTAATTGATATCACTGATTAATAATAATTCACAACACATACAAAAATTGATGAGTAAAATAAAATCATTACATCCACGCTAACAATCTCTGCTTGCCCGCCAACAATACTGTGGTAGTGCGTCGCGTCCACCTTCGCAGCAGTGCTGTGCTTGCTCAGCTTTAGCTGCTCCTCCATCGATGTCGCCCACGGCTTGCACTCCGCCATGCCGCCGCGCTCCAGCACTTCTCCGCGTAGGCGCGCTGACCTAGGGAGATGCTCTGCTTCCCCTGCCTCACCTCGATGCCGAGGTAGTAGGAGAGCGCGCCGAGATCGCTCATCTTGAAATGAGCCGCCATCTCGCGCTTGAAACCGGCGATGTCCTCTACTCGCACCCCGGTGACGATTAAGTCATCCATGTACACGTCGACGACAAGCTCCCCCTTCCCCCGTCGCCGCGTGTAGAGCGCGTGCTCTGTAGCGCAGCGAGTGAACCCAAGCTCGCCCAATGTGGCGTCGAGCTTGGTGTTCCACGCCTGAGGGGCCTGCCACAACCTGTAGAGCGCCTTGCGCAGCTTGAGCACCATGTGCTCAGCGCCCTTGATGGCGAACCCCGGAGCTCGCCATTGAGGAACGTAGACTTGATGTCGAGGTGGTGGACGCACCAATCCTTTGCTGCTGCCATGGCCAACAGCAAGCGAACGGACTCCATATGCGCCACTGGAGCAAAGACTTCCCCGAAGTCGATGCCCTCATGCTGCACAAAGCCGTGGGCGATGAGCTGAGCCTTGTACTTGACAATGGCGCCGCGCTCATCCTGCTTCACCTTGTAGACCCACTTCAAGCCGATCGGCCTGCAGCCCACCAGTGGATCTACCAGCTCCCATGTGCCATTGTCCTCGATGGCCTTCATCTCTTCCAACATCACCCGTCACCAATTGGCTTCGCGTTCAGCCACTGCGAACGTCGCTGGCTCCTCAACACTAACAAGGAGCAGCTCTGGATCATCGAGCAGCCGATTCGCCAGGCCTGTGGCCCCTGCATTGCCGATGATGTTGTCCAGCCTGCGGAACCAGACCTCCTCGCCGTCGTGGAAGGCATCCATTAACTCGCTGATGTCGCTCGAAGGGGAGGTGAACTCGATCGGTGGTCCCCCAGCTTCCCTGTTCTGCTGGGGTGGTCGGTATCGCTGTTGGACCGCTCGGCACCACTGTCGGAGTGGTTGGCATCACTGCTGGAGTGCTCGGCACCATTGTCGGTGTGGTCGGATCCACTGCTGGAGCAGTCGGTACCACTCCTAGAGTGGTCGACTCCACTACTGGAGCGCTTGGCACCCCCTCTGCAAGTGCTTGGCACCCCTCTCGGGGTGCTCGGCTCTGTTGCTGCAGTGATTGGCACCTCCTCTCTAGTGTCTCCACCATCGTGGATGACCATGCGCTCGACGATGAAGGTGCTGGTGGAGCCGCCAGCTTCTCCCGTGCCTAGACTGTCCTAGTCCTAGGCCGCGTTCTCATCGAACACCACATCCCTAGAGATCACCACCTTGCCTCTCTTGGGATCATAAAGTTGATAGGCTTTGCTGCCCTCCTCATAGCCTAGGAGCACCATCGGCGTGCTCCTATCTTCTAGATTGCCGAGGTGAGGCTTGGTGTTCTTCACATGGACGACGTAGCCAAATGTCCTAAGGAAGGACACATTCGGCTTGCATCCATGACAAGCCTTGAACGACGTCTTGCCCTTCAGGGACTTGGTGGGCGTGCGGTTGAGGATAAACACCGCTGTGGTCACCTGCCACTCCCTAGAACTCCATCGGCATCTTCTTAGCCTTCATCATGGATCGAGCCATGCCAACCACCATCTAGTTCTGCCGCTCCACCATGCCATTCTACTGAGGCGAGTACGACGTGGTGTGGTGTCGCACCATGCCCTGATCCGCACAGTATGCAGCGAATTCTACCGAAGTGAATTCACCGCCGTAATCAGTCCGCAGCACACGCAGCTTCTTGCCGCTCAGCCTCCGCGCACGCCGTGAACTTCTTGACCACTTCTGCTGCCTCGGTTTTGCTGGTCAGAAGCTATAGCCACATGTACTGGCTGCAGTCATCCACCAGCAAGATGAAGTACTTGCGCCCGCTGGGCGTCGTCGGCGTGATCGGCCCGTAGAGGTCACCATGGACTAGCTTGAGGGCCTCTGCAGTGTGGTACTTTGCCGTCTTTGGGAACAACAACCTTCTTTGCTTCCCAGCTAGGTAGCTGTCATAGCTCTCCTGCGTGCCAGATGTGAGGTAGCACGGTCACCATCTTCTCCAGCTGACCAAGAGCGTCGAAGCCGAGATGTCCATACCAGGCATGCCACAGCCACGGCTCCTCCATGAGTCGTGCAGCCAAGCAGATGGGCTGCTCCACCTTGAGGTCGAGCAGGTATAGCCGGTTCTGGGTCCTCTTCACCTTGGCAAGAAGTCGTTGCTCCCGGTCCCTGATCCTGAGGACGCTGTCCTTGATTAGTACCTCACTGCCGCGCTCATCCAGCTGGCCAATGCTGATAATGCTTGAATGCAGTTGCGGGATATAATATACATCCGTTAGCGTGCGGTGCTCGTCGTTCTGGCACCTGAAGATGATGGTGCCACGTCCTCGGATCGCCACCCTTGAGCCATCACCGAACTTCACCATGCCGGTCACGTCATCGTCGAGCTCGGAGAAGTCTGCCTTGGAGCCCGTCATGTGGTTACTAGCACCGGAGTCCAGGTACCACCGCTGCTCCTACTCGCCGCCCACACGTCCGAGGTGAACTTGGTTGCGCGGTTCATCGAGGTTGACAGCCTTCAGAGCCTTCCCAGGCCCTTCCACTGCCATCATCTCTCTCTTCTCCTTTGCCTCAATGTCGTGCAGTGCACAGAACGTCACCATCAGGAGAGTGGCCTCTTCATCATCTTTAGCCTATGCCAGATGAGCCTCAGCATTCTTCTCCTGCTTACGATTTGAGCACTCCTTTGCCCATTGGCCCGTCTTCCCACAGCGTCGACAGGCGTTGGGGTCAACCTTCTTCTTCTTCTTCTTCTCCGAAGAAGCCTTGCCGCTGCGCTTGCAATCGCCACCGCGGCTGGAGGAAGATTCCCTAGACTTCTCCTTCATCCGGGCAGCCCACTCCTCCTCTGTCAGCAGCAGCTTGCCGCTGTCCATCGTTACTGTCGCCTGCTCCAGGCGCTCGTCCACCGCCCACAACCGACCAGTCACATCCTCAATGGTGAGGGTGGATAGGTCTATCATCGTTTCTATGGAGAGAGCGATCTAGATGTACTTCGCCGGCACGGAGTGTAGGTACTTGGAGACCACCTCTTCTTCGTCGATGGTGACGTCGTGGCTCCTCAGCTTGCTGATGATCGTCTGCAGGCAGAGGGAGAAGTCCTCCACCGATTCACCATCCTTGAACTTGAGGTTGGCGTACTCCTGCTTCAGCAGCTGGGTCGTCGCCTTCTTTACGCGGTCGGAACCGACGTGGATCACCGCGATGGACTCTGACGCCTCCTTAGCAGAGCTCTTCGCCCCCCAACGGCTTCTTTTACTCCGCAGGCACAGCAGCGAGGATAGCCTCCAACGCTGACATGTCGTCTTCTTCGTTGTCGGTGCCCTTGTCAACAGTATTCCAGAGTCGTCGGGCTCTGAGCTTGACCTTCATGGTCACCGCCCACTCGCCATAGTTGATGAGAGTCAGCGTCGGCCAACTAGTGCCGTTGACCTGCTGCACCGTACGCACGACGACCTCCTGTCGTGGTTGGGCCGCCACAGCAGCACCGCTGCTGTCGCCCATCTCTAAACTGTCCGTTATCACCAGCGGTTAGTCCGGCGACGGCGCTTGTACGGCTCTGATACAACTTGTTGGTCCCTGGCTGCCCTGCACCGGTAAGCAACTAGCTTACCAGCATACACACTCACTCACTATGGCTAGAGATAGAAGAAGAGATTAAGAACAGCGCACACACAATCAGCACAAGTACCAGCGTTGGCCGACGCCCTGCCCTGTGGTTTGTGGCAACTGAACTAAGTATTTCATTGTCATTTGGATGGAATATATCACTACTACAGAACTGACATCTAGTTCCGGTTGGGAACTAGTTTTAGTTCCGGTTTCCCAACCGGGACTAGCGTTTTGGGACTAAAGGTGGTGTTCTTTAGTCCCGGTTTGCCACAACCGGGACTAAAGATCCTTCCAGCTTTAAAAAAAATGCCTCCCACCGCTGCGTCCTGTGAGATTTGAACCCAAGACCTCATGCACTGCTTCGCACGGAGCTTACCACCCCACCTACACAACACATCTAACAATAGATGGGATGCTTTCCTTTTGAACTAACCCATCGGGGGACCTTTAGTCCCGGTTGGTGTTACCAACCGGGACTAAAGGGTCCTTTAGTCCGGGTTGGTGTTACCAACCGGGACTAAAGGTTGGAGGACTTTTAGTCCCGGTTGGTGGCTCCAACCGGGAGTAAAGAAACCTTTAGTCCCGGTTGGTATTACCAACCGGGACTAAGCCAAATTAGAACATCGTTCTAAAGTCTGTTCTCTAGTAGTGTATACAATTCTAGCTGTACCTACCAGGTATATAGTTGTTGGCCAACTACCTACTCCTGAGTATAAGAGTACACCAACTACCTACTCCTAAAGTACAGAGTATACCAACTACTCCTAGCAGTACAAAGCTTACCTCAGCCCACTACCAAGACATGGTTGATGTAATAGTTATTAAATGTACTAGAGGTGACTTATTGCTATACTGCTACAGCTACAGAAATTGGTCAGCAGAGCCGATTAGTCTCCAACTCCCAATAGGAAGTGGTCGGCCGAGCCGACCAGTCTCCAACCAAAGAGAAATAGGGAACAACATATTATGTCTAACAGGGTCGCCTTCTGCGGCCCCTCGGGACCTACGGGCCAGGCCACCTGCGGCAAGTGTATCCGGGTAAGAAGAAGAGATAGATGCTGCTGATTCTTCAGCGCCTGTGGCTGTGAGCTGTGAGCATACGTCGGGTACAAACCTTTTTCGGTTTAGGAAATTAAAAGGTTCATGGTGAGCATTTACACGCAGGTGACGAACCGCGGGACGGGTGCGTCGACGACGGCGAGGATCGTGGACCAGTGCAGCAACGGCGGCCTCGACCTCGACTTCGACACGGTGTTCAAGAAGATCGACACCGACGGCCACGGCTACCAGATGGGCCACCTCGACGTCGACTACCAGTTCGTAGGCTGCTGAGATCGAGCAAGCCATATCGTGATCGATGAACTATGCGTGCAACCGGCAGAGGAGCGTATCAGAGAGGTGTGGTGTCGTGGAATAAGATGCATGGAAGGTCAGGAGCCTGCAGCTGCGGATGATGCAGACCTGTAACCAATTACTGTAGTACTAAATAAATGGAACTACACCATGAATAAAGTATGGTTTTTTATATTTCTTATTATACCTCGTGTTGAATTGAATACATAAAAAATACATATAACAGATTCTTCAACTCAAGCTGGAAATTAACAACCATGTTTTAAATTTGTTTGTTTATTATCGCAGAACCTGGAAACTTCTGGACAGTTATTGACGCTAATTAGGTGCACGCTAGTAAGAAGCTACATCGCTCGATAGAGGCAAGGCAAAGATGAGCATAGCTGACTTTTAGATCGGCCTTGTCTAACAGCATGTTCGCGCACGAACACTCACCTGCTGCCTCTAGCGATAAGCGGAAGGATGCGGGAATATAAATCCGTGTCATGTTTGCTACCCTCTGATTCCTACACACAAAATATTGATCTATTGTCGGACGAAAAAAACCTATGACAAGCCATGCTCGCAATCATGAGCGGTGTTTTGATCTTTTTTTTATTAGATAGTTACCATATATGGTTTGGGTTATGTTTTGTCCTCATGTTAAAATTATTTATAATCACCTGTGAGCTCTATGCATAACCTAGCAATTTAGGTTCAATAAATAAAACATGACCAACTAAAGATGCTTAGAGCATCTCCACATATCTCTTATACCCTCCCCTATATATATCCTTTAAATAGGAAATGTAATAGCTACAGAAGATCTCCTATACATGTATTCTTTAGAATATCTCCTAAATCCACCACCATCTCTCTAAAAAATGGGAGACCTTTCCTCTCTCTTAAATCAGGATGTGGTTTTATATAAAGATTTTGGAGCATATGCCTTCTTTAATGCATCGTCGAGAGATGGAGCAACTGTGTTCCCATCCCTTTACTAAATTTTATACTTGATCTTTTTTTCAATGATGATTTACATTATTTTTTTAATTTTTATGTGACAGTATTCAAAATTTATGTCGATTATGCCAACATGGATTGTACTAATTTTTGCTTATTCTGAATGCTGAATTTCTTCTCAAGTTGTGCTAGATTTTTCTTTATCATAGTGTTAAATTTGGAAAGGCAAGACTGACCCACAAATTTGTACTTTTGAATAAATTATGTGAACCATTAAGATTCAGATGAAACTGTGAATCAAATGTTGCCATAACGTACTTGTGCACTTATTTAGCATCGCAACAAGTCATTGTTATATACAAAGGAGGGAATATATGTAATTACATAGTCATTGTTATAGAAAAACAAGATTGACACCCAGCTTTTAAGAAAAGCTCATGGTGTTTGGTTCACTCACTGGTAACATAAATAGTTTGGGAAACGGTGGTGGCGTGTTTACTTAATTTGTTTGGTTGGAGCACGGTAATATTATTGAGAGCAAGGAGAGCAGATGCGCTGCACCAGCAGCCTCCTGTAATGCTTTAAGGCTCGGGGAGGAGTGGAATCAAAAGTGAATAGGCCGGTATCTATTTACGTGGTACCTGATAACGGTCCGACCTTAACCAAACATCCATATCGTTTTCTATTCCCCTCCGCGATCAGATATCGTTACATTTTCATGAACCAAACACATTGTTGTTCCAAACATACCCTGAAATAGAAAGCTACACCATTGATTAGAAGAACTAATTGACATAGGCGAGGAATGGTTCAGAGCACGGAAAAGATGTGAAAACCAAAAAAAAATGTGTCGTCTAAAAATTCAGCTACTCATTTCCTATATCAATGTATACTTTTGACCTTGGTCCCAAGTCATCATTCAAAAACACAAGGTATTGAAACATTCAAAATTTGTCTCAATTACAAGTTATTCTAGATGAATTAATTCTTCTAAAATCCCAATCACATGCTCAAAATTTGGTACGCACAAACTTTCTCTATAGTTAAGGCAAGGTTACATGCACCATTTACTATAGCCCCTAATCTGTCCTAGAATTGCTAGAATGCCTTATATTTCAGGAAGGGAAGTAACATTTGTGACTATAAAATAAGTACTATTAGATCAATTATTATATTATTATGAATATATTTTTGTAATAAACTGAATTGGAGATCGATATAAATGTGAATATTATTTACTTCAAGTAGTTTGGTCAAACTTGAACTACTTTACGGATATGAATAACATAGTTGCATTATTAGGACTTGCTAGCGCCTGGACGTAGCATCCAGACGCTGCCCGCACAGGGACCGAACAAGTGCCTAGCGCATCAAGCTCACGAGGGATCACACCAGTAATGGTCCCGCGCCGCACCGAACGTCGCCCATACCGCCAGCCGCTTCCCACGCGTATTCCATGTGCAACACCGATCCACTTTTGAAGGATCCGGATGGAATAGTTGCAACATACAAAAGAAGATAGTTGAAACATTTGAAACATTTTGCAAAAACACCTGAGAAACATTTAAAAACCATTGCAAACATATGCAACATTCAGATGAAACACTTGAAAACATGTGCATGAAACACCTGAAAACACTTTGACACATATGCTTGCAACATGCATGTATGCAACATCTAGATCTACTTTTGCAACATCCAGACAAAACACTTGTAACATTCGTCTGGAACAGATGAAACATTTGGAACATACACTTGAAACATACATATATAGCCATTACAACATGTGCAACATCCTGATCTACTTTTGCAATATCGATATACAACACTTGCAACATACCTTAGAAACATCCAAAATATTTGAAACATACTATTGCAACATGTGCTTTTAGCGTAGCATCTACTTGCTCCTTGGATGAATGGAAGCTCGTCGACGCGGAGCTAAACGCCGGCAAAAAGCTCGAAGGCGCGGAGGTCGTCGGTGGCACGGACCTCAGTAGGAGCAGAGGCAAGCGGATGGAGCATGGCCGCAACAAGAGGTGCGAGTCCAGAAGCGAGGTAGCGAACGCCTAGCACGTCGGGCTCGCCGTGCGCGGCACGGGGCGGGCGGCGGGCGTGGTGCAGCGAGGATGGGTCCGTCCCACGAGCAGAGCGAGCAAGCGGGACGGCGTGGGCGAGTGCGGGTCCATCTGGACGGACAGCCGTCCTATAAGAAGCATTTCGGTTCTTTTATTTTTTGGACTGGGAAGTACTTTCAACGTACCTTTCCAGATTCCAAGGCTAGTTACTGCGGAGTACTGCGGATAGCCCCGTATATAGGTAGAAAAAATTAGACGTGTGGCAAGAAGCATGTCACATGCATGCATGCAGGATTTTCAACAAGAGACTGCAAAAGCCCGGTCAAGGCTTGCGTGCTAGCTAGCTGGTGGCGGCCTGGCTAATGCACATCGGCACATGCATGCGGCTAGCTGCTTCATTGCCATCTAAAAGCAAAAACCACCAGAGTCCAGACTCCAGAGATAAAGGAGTCTCCGTGGAGTGCACGGACGACGATATACTTGAAGTGGATGACTCTCCGGTCGACATCAAAAGACCTTACTAACGATGCTGGAATTCCGCAGCAGGCCAGTTATAATATAGTACTTTTCAGTCAACGAACATAGTTTTCTCTCATAATATTTCAGCATAAGCCTCAACATAAGCTAAATTTCAGCGATCGATGCAGATCTCTACGAGTGTAGTACGTCGTCGCTGCCTCGCTTCCCCTTTGCCATCCGACGCACGCAAGCATGCACAGATGGAGTTCGTGGAGATCCACCGAGCCGCCGCGCGCACTGCTAGCTAGGTCAGCGTTCCAACAGCGCGTGTACGTACAGCCACATGTGGGTAAGCACTAAGCAGTAAGCTAGGACGTAGTGGTGGGACTGGTTTGGCCAACACCGTTTGTTTGGTTTGACAAATGAGGTGATCCATTATGTACTCATTTAACACTTTTTTTTTTTGGTTTGTGGAATGAAATAGGTTTATGCATCATCACTTCATTCATCACAAGCTAATAATAATACTAGTATAATGAATGGAGTCGTTCCACCAAATTTGTGGAGGGGTTCCTCAAACCAAACACCATGGTTCGGCTATTTCACATGAAAACTGTAACTGCCTCCGTTTTTAGTTTCTGAAGGTACGAGATGTTCTAGAATTCGTGTCAGTCAACATTTTTTTTAACAAAAAATAAAAAAAATAGTGAACAGTGTGCGTGCTACGTACTGCATAGATGAACTGCATGATGCGTGTTCCCTTGCTTGTACGTTTCCTAATTATTATCTCGTGGTCATCCTACTTATTTACCATAGGATCCGGGAAACCCATACGTTAGCAGCTATGTTCCCACAAAAAAACGGGAACGTGAAACGGAAATGGAAACCTGAGGTTTTTTTTAATTACACAGTATAATGTACGAGAAACGTAAATATTCCTGATCGGAGATGTGGACGTTCTCTAAACAACGTTTTCGGAACGTGGAACATGGTTATGTTCCACGTTTACTGCTGCTAAGGTTATCTCCAACAACACCACCTAAAATACAAGACTCATTCATATTTTGGGTAGCGTTACAGGTAAAAGGTTCAATACGCATCTTCTTCAACAACAAGATCCAAAACATAATCATTTCTGTAAATAGATTTCCAAGAGAGAGGATACCCATATTTAGATTGTGTCTCTCAGGCAACCCAAAATAGGTCTCCCGTATAGATAATCTGTTGGAGGTTGATTTTAGATTTCTCACTACCCATTTTAAATCTGGGTCTCCTTATTGGAGACAGTCTACCACCCGTCCTCAGCAAGCAGGCGAAACGACGATTATGACCCAACTTACCTTCCGTACTCAGCATGCATGAGCACTGGTGCAGCAAGGCTTTTTGCTCCTGGTTGGGAAACCCCTTTAGTGCCGGTTTCCCAACCGGGAGCACCAATCCGAGACTAAAGGTATCCTCCTTTAGTCCCGGCTTGACGCCCGGGATTAAAGGGGGCCTTTAGTTCCGGTTGGAAACACCAACCGAAAGTAAAGGGGGCCTCCAGGCCTGGCCAGGGACCGCCACGGGGCAGGACCTTTAGTCCCGGTTGGAAACACCAACCGGGACTAAATGTCCCTCTTTTTTTTTCCCTTTTTCTGGTTTCTATTTTTGGTTTCTTTTTTCATTTAATGATTAGTTTTGATATTAAAATACATTTTCGAATACGCTGCTAATAGTAATATATATGTGTACTTCGCACGCGTAAGTTTTCGTTCGAACTTTGTACATAAATAACAAACGAATATACGCGTACATGCAAATATATATGATGATCATATATATACACACGTTATTTTATGTACATATAATATGTGCATATATATATATATATATATATATATATATATATATATATATATATATATATATATATATATATATATATATATTACAAAGGTTTGATATATAAATTGTTTATGTCCTTAGCAATTCACTCCTCCAGATTTGGCATCCACGTTTCGTTCGGGTCATTGTAGAACTCGCCGTTGGGGTTGATGACCTGGTCATTTAGAAATCCTGCTATAGTCTATCGAATTGCTTTAAGTTGGTCAAGTCGTATGACTCTTTTCCTCAACCATTCAGTCTTCAATAAAAGTTAAAGGAAAAAGTATTAATATATATATATATATATATGTATGTGTATTATTGCTCATGTAATTACTTATACAAATGAGAGCAATAAAAAAATTGTAAATATACGTCGAAATAATATAAAGGAAAAAGTATTTATATACGTACTTTGAGTTGCCCTTCAGGAGTTCTCTTTGAGTACGCCATGATGAACTCGCAAACATAGTATCCGCAGTAGTTGTTACCCTGCTCCTGCCTTAGAACCCACTTTTATGACAAAAAATCAATTAGGGTGAATTGAAATCATCATATGGTGTTAATTGAATATAAATGTGTAGTTATAGTACTTACTTTGTGTGCGATTACACCCAGTGGCGTTTTGCAATGTTTTATTTTTTTGTTCCTCAATGAACCTTTTCCAAACCCTGCTCCCAATAAAATAAAAAAATAATTTAACCTTTAATAATTGTTGAGAGATCGACGCCATTATATATATATATGTTGTTATAGAGAAACTAAATTAATTATCCTTGTATAATATCTATCATGTCTTGATACTCCGTTTGCGGTTTTCTCAACGAGTCTAAGATTTTCAATCTACTATTGGCCATATCGATGACCATCAATATCCAGTGATTGCTGCATAAACATATATATATATATATATATATATATATATATATATGTGTGTGTGTGTGTGTGTGTGTGTGTGTGTGTGTGTGTGTGTGAGGTAACTAGATAGTAAGGAAATATTGATGTCCCATATATATGATCGACATTAATTACTTATAATAACACTCACTTGAAGTTGTAGGGGAAGAGTATCTCCTTCTTGTCACGTTGGTTCACTAAGAAATTCATGAGATTTCTCTCATGTTGAGGCTTATAATCCTTCGGGGGTTAGAGTGTTTGTATACGACATACGGATCAAACATCATTATCCTTTCTCTTTCTAAGTTCTGTCATCTCATATCTGCATACATAAAAATTGTGAATATATAATAAAGAAATTGTGAATATAGTAGAAAATAATCATACTTACAGACAATAGCAGCTAATGAGACTTTTGTCGAGAGAGTCCGGGTGGCATAGTTGGTGTAATTCTGAAAGCTCGACATAGATAATGTCATTGCCACGGAAGTAATGGTGGTTTCTAATTCCGACAGAAAGATAGATTTGTCCCGCATCAGACGCCGACATGTACCACCCGTTTAGCAGGTACATTTGCGTACCCAGTTTACCTAATTTCTCTAGGTTGTATAGAGTCTGACCTGGTACAAATTTCTTATAAGGATCCACTTCCGGAGCAGATGGTCCTTCAGCGAGCACTTCGGCAAGGTTCAAACCAGTTTTCTCATAAAACCGAAGAAACGACTTATAGCCGCCTACCTCCGCCACTAAGTTTAAGTTTGAACCATATTCGTTAGGAACGACAAGGGAGGGGATTGATTGTTGTGTTTGTTGTTCGAGTTGTGCAACACCTTTCCCTACTATCTTCTTTTTTTGCGCCGCCTCATATGACTTGGTGAGAGAGCGGTCATAGTCCGATATCGGTTGTTTCGCCGCGCTCTTAAGAGAATCCCATTTTTTTGGTTCCAACTTCTTTCTTAGCTGATCTAGAGGTAGGAAGAAGTATGATGGCTCTGGGTTCTCCCTCGCTCGTCGTGCCTGTTTTGCACCTTCAAAGAAATCTGTCACTTCTTTTTGTACTGCATCCTTTAATTCCTGTTCACTTTTATCATAAGATAGTTTTTGGGGAATAACTGGATGAGTATTTGCTTTCTGCTTCTTTGCCAGCGGGCAGGGCAACGACTTCGTTTGCGGGGCGGACCTCTTAGGGGCTGGCTTCCCTGGAGGCGGGGGAGGCGTTGGAGACCACCTTGGAGGCAGCGTAGACTTTGGAGGTGGCAAAGGCATTGGAGACCTCGGCGGAGGAGTTGTGGACTTCCTTGGAGGCAGTGGAGGAGTTGGAGATGGTGAGGATGCAGCAGTGCCTTTGAAGGCGTCATCATTGCCTTGAGCACTATGTTGGTCGGGAGAAGCAATAGCTAGACTTTGGTTGGCGGAGGCCCTGCTTTGTGAGTACAAAAAATAATGAGATATAAGTAAATGCTTATTATTAGTCATGTCCATAGAAAATTATCAAAAAAATTGTTTTGTTAACTTTTGTCCGCACCTAATGTCTGCCGGTGGTGGAGCAGACACCCCAGGGATAATGATGTAGCGCTTGCGCCATAGTATATATACCTTCTCTGCTTCCCCTAGAGTCTTTTCTCCATCACCTCCAGGAATGTCAAGAGCTATATCCTCATAACCTTTGCTCACTTTATCCACCGCGACCCTAGCATATCCAGGTTGTATTGGTGCCCCATGGATTCTTGGTGTCTTGGTAGGGTCTGGAGGAGTAAAAACACCGACAGTGACCTTGATTGTGTCATTCCCCCTTGGAACATGTAGCTCAATTGATGTCATTGGAGTAGTGACATCATCCATGAGGAAGCACAGCGCTGTGTCATCTTGCTTTGGTAGCTCAGTGGAAGCGCAGCTGCTTTTCAACTGACCAGGGGGGCTAATATTAACATTCATTCCTAGCTCTGATGCCTACCTCTGGGCACTCATTGCTATCTGCACTTGCTTTCTGATTTCTTCCTGCATTCTTGCTTCCATTGCTTTTTCTCGCTCCTTTGCTTCAAGCACCATTTCCTCCAACATTGTCACCCGCGCTGCTTGCTCCTCCTTGCTTCTCTAGCAGCTTCGGTAGGTTTCCCTGTCATTAGGGAAACCATGAACCCATGGAGTGTTGCGTCCTAAGCTTCTGGTTCGGCCAGTGTGTTCAGCAGTCCTGATGGCATACGTCAGCTCATCCTTCTCTCTATTGGGCTTGAACACACCAATCTCTTTAGCTTCTATAGCAAAAGCCAATCGGTGTGCTGCTGTTTTGAGTTTTTACCCATACACTGCCAGGCCGGTCTATGGGTTGAGTCTTCCCCCATGACCGAAAAACCAATTCTTCGAGCGTGGGGCCACTTGGCTGATTCTGGTTCGATCCCCTTGGCAATAATGTCCGCTTCCATTTTTTGCCACTTCGGAATGGCAGTATCGTAGCCACCTGATCCCATGTCATGGTGGTATACCTTTTTTCGGGCATTCTCTTGGTTCCTTCTCACCCGTGCCTCACCCTCTGTTGATGTCTTGTACTCTACGAAATCATTCCAATAGGGCCTCTGTTTCGAGATCGGGCCCATAGTAGTATTGAAATTCGGCGTTTCGTTCTTCTTGATGTATGTGTTGTATAGGTGTTTCTTCCAAGTCTGGAATTGTGTGGCCATCTTCCTCATAGCCCATGATCGAACTAGCTCCTTCAATTTATCATCGTTGATATCATCATAATCATCCGCTTGCAACGTGAAATGGGCAAGGATATCATTCCAGAGCAAATTCTTGTCAACATCAGAGATAAAACTAACATCAGGCTCGTTGATCTTTTTCTTCCATTCACGGATACTGGTCGGAATTCTGTCCCTTACAAGGTACCCATAGTGTTCCACGAATTTCCTTTTATGTGGACCAAGTGGTTCGCCTGTCTCGATGTTGAATTCCGATATTATGTACCGGCCCTCCATTGGTTTCTTCGGTCCTCGAACATTTTTGCTCTTCGCCACTGTGGTCATCGATCCAGAGGGCTACATATAAAAATAATAATAAATAAATATCTTTTGTACACAGAAATATATACAATATTCACATATAATATATATTTAGTATATATACCTCGCCTGTATTTTCTTGCAAAACATTTTCTTGCTCATTTTCAAGAGCTAGGTATTGACTTCCGTCATCAACATCCTGCTCACTAGCATTGGCAATAATATTCATCATTTCTTCCTCCGTGTTGTCTCCCGGGGCAGCCATATCTAACAAATTTAACAAAATTTAAGTCACATATATAAACAAGTCATATATATACAATAAGTTCATATACAAATTTATCTAAGTCATATATATATAAACAAGTCATATATGTAACAAGTCATATATGTACAATAAGTCATAAACAAATAATCTAAGTAACATATATAAACAAGTCATATAAACAAGTCATATATATAAACAATTCATATATGTAAACAATCATATATGTCAACAAGTCATATATGTAAACAAGTCATATATGTAAACAAGTCATATAAACAAGTCATATAATACAAGTCATATATATAAACAAGTCATATAAACGACGAATTTGCCCTAGCGAGAACAATGAATTTGCCCTAGCGAGAACGACGAATTCGCTTCGTCGTTCTCGCTAGGGCGAATTCGTCATTCTCACTAGGGTGAATCGTCGTTCTCGCTAGGGCGAATCGTCGTTCTCGCTAGGGTGAATCATCATTCTCGCTAGGGTATACAACAACGGGGTGGCGTTGCTCCGCATATACAACAACGGGGCGGCGTTGCTCCACATATACAACAATGGGGCGACGTTGCTCCGCATACAACACAACGAGGCGGCGTTGCTCCGCATACAATACAACAAGGCGGCGTTGCTCCGCATACAACACAACGACGGCGTTGCTCCGCATACAACACAACGAGGCAGCGTTGCTCCACATATACAACAACGGGGCGACGTTGCTCCGCATATACAACAACGGGGCGACGTTGCTCCGCATACAACACAATGAGGCAGCGTTGCTCCGCATGCAACACAATGAGGCGACGTTGCTCTGCATACAACACAACGAGGCGGCGTTGCTCCGCATACAACACAACGAGGCATTCCTTTGCATATATCACATACAAACACATATCGACGTACGTAGGGGTCGGCGGTGATGATCGACGTACGTATAGGTTGGCGGTGATGGGCGTCCGAAGGCAGTGATGACGAGGCGGTGAGGGGCATGGCTGGCGGCCGAGGCTCCTTCTCCTCCCTTCTCCTTCCTCCTCCCTTCTCCTTCTTCCTTCTCCCTTCTCCTTCTCCTCCCTTCTCCTTCTCCCTTCTCCCTTCTCTCCTCCACCTCCTTTCTCTCCTCTACTGCCCTGCGGCGGAGCGGGGCCAGGGCGGGGATGGCCATGGTGGAGCAGGGCGGGGACGGCCATGGTAGAGTGGGGCCGGGGCAGGGATGGTCGTGGCGGAGCGGCGCTAGGCCGGGGACGGCCTCGCCGAAGCGAGGCCAGGGCGGGGACGGCCACGGCGTAGCGGGGCCAGGACGGCCACAGCGGAGCGGGGCTGGGATGGCCGCGGCAGAGCGGGGCCAGACGTGGTGGAGCGGGGCTGGGGCGGGGACGGCCCACGGCGGAGCGGGGACAGGCCGGGGTGGTCGGGGGGCGACGCGTCGGTGAGCGCGCGACGTAAGGGCGGTGGGGCGCCGGTGCGCGTGCGGACGCTCGCGAGGTGCGGTGTCGGCGGCGGATCAGACGAGCGGCGGCGGTCTGTTAGGGCTTGGCTCGGTAGTGGGGAGGAGGAAGAAGAGGGGCCGGGGCGGGCGTAGAGGCTATATAAGGGAGAGGACCTTTAGTCCCTGGCGCCACCACCAGCCGGGACTAAAGGCCCTTTAGTCCCAGGCCCTGTGAACGCCCGGGACTAAAGGTCACACCATTAGTCCCGGCTGGTGGTGGCGCTTGGGACTAAAGGTAACCTTTAGTCCCGGCTAGTGGTGGCGCCCGGGACTAAAGGTTTTTGGCGGGCAGCCGAACTGCAGTTTCGCTGCCCGCCAATTCATTAGGATTTTAATATATTTCTTTTTACACAAATGATAAAAGGATAGTTAATTGCACAGAAAATTAAATAAAAGACATAAAAATATTTTAAAAAAATATAGATTCTATTTTGCTTTATTGCACACAGGAAAATTATGTGACCTAAAGTTTTAATTTTTTTTAACAAGTTTTAAAACACAATATAGTGTTTAAATTACTATTTCGATAATGCAAAAATATAGTGTTTAATTAAATTCAAAAAAACTCTTATGTTTCGACTGGAAATTTGTTTTCACATCATTTGAACATGACATAATCCCACCATCAAACATAAATTTGTTTTCACATCATTTCAACATGACATAATCCCAACATCAAACATAAATTTGTTTTCACATCATTTCAACATGACATAATTCAACATCAAACATAAATTCACAATTATTACATAATATCTCTAATACACACTATTGACCATCAAACGTATGTCCCTTGGTTATGATCGCGCCATAACCATAGAGTGTCCTCATCGTTTAGCTGGATGCTAGGGTCTTTGTTCACTGTGAAGGGTGAAATTCGGTCATCCTTTTTATAATCTTCTGACATGTCTGACTTGTCTTCGATTCCGACGATGTTTCTTTTTCTTAAAAGAACTATGTGGTGCTTTGGCTCATCATTGATTGGGTGGTTGTCGTTTTTCCCTCTCTTCAGTTTTGTAGACATGTCCTTGACATAGAACACATGAGTCACATCCTTTGTAAGGACAAACGGTTCGCCTTTGTACCTAATATTGTTGAGGTCCACTGTTGTCATTCCATACTGGTTGTTGACTGCTACGCCGCCTCCAGTCGTCTTTACCCACTGGCACTTGAACAAAGGTACCTTAAAATGAGATGCATAGTCTAGTTCCCATATCTCCTCTATGCGGCCATAGTATGTTTGCTTGTTCCCACTAGGGTCGGGGGCATCTATGCGGACACCACTGTTTTGGTTGGTGCTCCTTTTATCTTGTGCTACTGTGTAAAATGTATTCCCATTTATCTCATACCCTTTGTATGTGAGGATATGCCACGATGGCTGCCTAGCCAACAAATACAGCTCCTCATCAATACTCTCATCACCCTGACATTCTTTTCGCAACTAGTCGCTGAAAGTTTCCATGTGCTGACGCATAATCCATGCTTCAGACTTCCCTGAGAACTTAGATCGGAGGAGGTTCTTGTGTGTCTAGATATACGGATCTACCAAAGAGGAGTTCTATAGAACTGTGTAGTGTGCTTTATTGAAATAATCATCACCCTTACCAATATATGTTTTCTTCCCTAGTGTCCCCTTTCCACTTAGTGTCCCCTCGTGTCGTGATTTAGGAACACCAATCGGGTTAATATCGGGAATGAAGTCAACACAGAACTCAATGACCTCCTCTATTCCGTAGCCCTTGGCGATGCTTCCTTCTGGCCGAGCACGGTTGTGAACATATTTCTTTAGGATTCCCATAAACCTCTCAAAGGGGAACATGTTGTGTAGGAACACAGGACCGAGAATAGTAATCTCCTTGACCAGATGAACTAGGAGGTGTGTCATGATATCAAAGAAGGAAGGAGGGAACACCAACTCAAAGCTGACAAGACATTGAACCACATCATTCTGTAGTTTCGCTAGATTTGTTGGATCGATTGCCTTATGAGAAATTGCATTGAGGAATGCACATAGCTTCACGGTGGCTAGATGTACATTTGGCGGTAGAATTCCTCTTAATGCAACTAGAAGCAATTGAGTCATGAGTACGTGGCAGTCATGGGACTTTAAGTGTCCAAATTTCTTCTCTGGCACATTTATTATACCCTTTATATTCGAGGAGAATCCAGACGGTACCTTAATGCTATCTAGGCATTCAAACAAGCTGTCCTTCTCTTCTTTGCTAAGAGTGTAGCTGACAGGACTTAAGTATTGGTGTCCATCATCTGTCTTCTCTAGATGCAGGTTGTCTCGTTCTTTCAAACACCGCAGGTCCTGTCGTGCTTCAATTGTGTCCTTAGGCTTCCCATACACGCCCATGAGGCCTAGCAGGTTCACACAAAGATTCTTCGTCAGGTGCATCACGTCGATCG
This sequence comes from Miscanthus floridulus, assembly GCF_019320115.1. Lineage (NCBI taxonomy): Eukaryota > Viridiplantae > Streptophyta > Magnoliopsida > Poales > Poaceae > Miscanthus > Miscanthus floridulus. Next base: position 84,149,379 of record NC_089588.1, read on the forward strand.
TGCTGTGGACTTCTAGGACTTGCTAATAGGGTAGCTCCCAAAATATGGACTTCTTCTTCCACATGGGTGCGTGACCGTTGGCATCCTTCGAAATAGGTTGGCTGCCAGGTCCCTTTCCAAATATTACTTTCACATCATTGACCATATCGAGGACGTCCTCACTAGTTCGGTTGCGAGGCTTGGTCTGGTGGTCTGCCATACCTTTAAAATGCTTGCCTTTCTTTCTTACGGGGTGATTTGCAGGAAGAAATCGTCGATGCCCAAGGTACACGACCTTGCGACACTTTTTCAAGAATATACCTTTCATGTCACCGAAACAGTGCGTGCATGCATTATATCCGTTGTTTGATTGTCCTAAAAGATTACTTAGAGCTGGCCAATCATTGATTGTTATGAACAACAATGCTCGCAAGTCAAAGTGCTCCTGCTTGTGCTCATCCCACATGCGTACACCTAGCTTGTTCCACAAAAGTAGAAGTTCTTCAACTAGTGGCCTCAGGTATACATCGATGTCGTTGCCAGGTTGCTTTGGGCCTTGGATGAGCACCGGCATCATAATAAACTTACGCTTCATGCATAACCAGGGAGGAAGGTTGTTGATACATAGAGTAATAGGCCAAGTGTTGTGACTACTGCTCTGCTCCCCGAAAGGATTCATACCATCCATACTTAAAGCAAACCTTAAGTTTCTTGCGTCACTTGCAAACTCGGGGAATTCTCTATCGATTGGTCTCCACTGGGACCCATCAGCAGGGTGTCTCAACATATTGTCTACCTTATGGTCTTCTTTGTGCCATCGCAACAACTTTGCAAGGTCTCTGTTTCTAAAAAGATGTTTCAAGCGTGGTATTATAGGAGCATACCACATAACCTTGGCAGGGATTTTCTTCTTGGGACGTTCGCCCTCAACATCACCCGGGTCATCTTGCCTGATCTTATACCGCGACGCATGACATATAGGGCATGCATCCAACTTCTCGTACTCCATGCCACGGTAGAGGATGCAGTCATTAGGACATGCATGTATCTTCTAGATTTCTAATCCTAAAGGACAGACTACCTGTTTTGCTTCGTACGTAGTGCTGGGGAATTTGTTTTCCTTCAGAAGCATCTTCTTTTGGATTTTTAGTAACTCTACAAATCCCTTGTCAGATACACCATTCTTTGCCTTCCATTGCAGCAATGCCAATGTGGTACCTAACTTTTTCTGCCCCGCATCACAAGTTGGGTATAGCAATTTCTTATGATCCTCTAGCATGCGGTCGAACTTGATCTTCTCCTTTTCACTTTCGCATTCTCTTTGTGCGTCACGAATGGCCTGACCAAGATCGTCAGCGGGCTCCTCCTCTGCCCCTACCTCTTCTTCAACAGGCTTCTCCTCTGCCCCCACCTCTTCTTCAGTGGGTTTCTCCTTTGCCCCCACCTCTTCTTTAGCTTCCCCCATTGCAGTATCATTGAAGGCACTATATTCAGCAAAAATGTCATCATCGCCCCATTGTTCTTCTTCACCTTCTTCCATTACAACTCCGGTTTCTCTGTGCTTCGTCCAACAAATATAGTTTGGCATGAAACCCGACTTGAACAAGTATGAATGAAGAGTCTTTGAGTTAGCATATTCCATTGTATTCTTACATACGGCACATGGGCAGCACATGAAACCATCGTGTTTGTTTGCCTCGGCCGCACGTAACAAAGAATGCATGCCGTCCATGAACTATTGGGAGCGACGATCAGCATTGTACATCCAATGTCGACTCATCTGCATTACATGACATAAATACCGTATTAAAACCTAGAACATAATTAGTTAATTATACAACATGCATACCACCACAAAAGCTATAAATTTAAGAAAGCCTCGCTACAATGTAGACAATCCCAACTACCACTAAAAACACTAAAGCTAAAATGCACTTCAGTAGCACAAGGATTTCGCGACCAATCCCAACTAAAACAGACAGATCCCCCGTTTGTTCAACATCTTTGGGCTTCTTCAGCTGGATCACTGCCTCATTAGCCGCCATATCTACCTGTTGTGCAAGATATTTTTGCACGAGTTCAACATACTCTTCCTCCCAGTAGAAGCCTGAACATCCAGTGCCATCCCACTGAAATTAAAACAGAAAATTAGAACGTTAATGACAACCATCATGAAAATAGGTATAAACTAACCATAGTCATTAAATACGATAAAATAACTCACATTGCGATCCGGACACTTATAGAAAATGCGACCCTTGTTGGGACCCTCCTTCTTCACTCGGTACTCCATCACAATCTTTGTCTCATCACAACACTTACCGCATGCAATGAGTGGGAGGCCCGGCCTAAGTCGCTTTGGAAACCCATGAGAGGCCGAGGACCCGGAAGCAGTTGCCATCTACTCTCTATACTCATTTTTTAATACACTATAAATTTCTCATTTTATAAACAAATAAAATTAAAAAAACTCTAAAATTCTCTATATCTCTAAACAATGAAGTGTGCTATGCATGCTACAAATGAACGGTGAATACTAGTTTTTAATAGCTACTTTAACCTTCCTTCATGTAAATATGCAAGCTTGAAGTGATTTTGAGCTCAAATTGCTTACAAATAAAAAAACCACAATAAAGAACCATATATATATAGTGAACAAAATGAGATAAGACAATGGTGAAACATGAGAGTATGAAGTTGGTAACCTTTAGAACCGAAGAATCGATGGAGAAATTGAAGAAATCGATGGAGGAATCGAAGAATGGATGGAGAAAGAGCAAGAACACTACTTAAATTTGAACTTAAGCTCTCGGGCGGAGGCTCGGGGAGGAAGAAGACGGCCAGTAGGATTTATAGCTCAAAAACATATTTCAATAAATAACCATCCGTACTTGTTGACCTTGCTTACGTGATCATCTCGGCGAGCATTTCTCCATCGGACAGCACCGTACTTAGTCAAGGAAGAGCTCTGATTCTATGAGGAAGGGAACACGGTCTTCCACGACCGTTGCCGCTCTCCCTCGTAGAATCAAAGCTCCTCCTTGATGTCCGTTATCGCTCGGCAGAGAACATGCTCGCCGAAATGAACACGGTCCTCAAGTTCAACTAGTACGGATTTTCTATAATTTTCTAACTATTTTCTATTTTTTTCATTTCATAAAAAGTTAAAATAAAATGTTTGGTCGCGGAGTCCATAGAAATGACCATATTTTGACCTAGCAACGCATTGTCAATTGTCATTGCATTGCATTGCACCCCGGACCAGACTCTGGACAATAAAATACTATGGTCGATCGATGCCGTACAGTCGCACGGCGACGGCCGACGGACCCGTTCAACCACCAAATCTGTCAGGCCCGGCTGTTCGGGCGTATCATCAAAAGAGAACGGATTTGCTTCCTATTGCACAGCCTTGCATTGCATCTGTCATACCAGTTGGAGGCACTAGTCCCTATACTCATTTTTTAATACACTATAAATTTCTCATTTTATAAACAAATAAAATTAAAAAAACTCTAAAATTCTCTATATCTCTAGACAATGAAGTGTGCTATGCATGCTACAAATGAACGGTGAATACTAGTTTTTAATAGCTACTTTAACCTTCCTTCATGTAAATATGCAAGCTTGAAGTGATTTTGAGCTCAAATTGCTTACAAATGAAAAAACCACAATAAAGAACCATATATATATAGTGAACAAAATGAGATAAGACAATGGTGAAACATGAGAGTATGAAGTTGGTAACCTTTAGAACTGAAGAATCGACGGAGGAATCGAAGAAATCGATGGAGGAATTGAAGAATGGATGGAGAAAGAGCAAGAACACTGCTTAAATTTAAACTGAAGCTCTCGGGCGGGCTCATGGAGGAAGAAGACGGCCAGCAGGATTTATAGGGGGGCCTTTAGTCCCGGTTGGTGGATCCAACCGGGACTAAAGGTCACTTTCCAGTCCTGGGCCACGCCACTAGTCGGGACAAGAGATTTACTCCCGGTTGGAGCCACCAACCGGGAGTAAAGGTCTCTCTAGTCTCGGGCGCAATATTTCCTAGGACTAGAGCCTGGTTTGGCCCTTGGATCAAAGGTCTGTTCTCTACTAGTGGAGGTGTCTAGCGTCTTCTGTCCTTGGACAAAATTCCACATCGTACGGCATACCCAGACCTCTATATAATGCTAGCCTCTGATCTCCATCAAGGTATAACGAACACACCTCACCACTGTCGCTTCAAAACCCCCCTTCGATATCGGATTTTGAATCGACAGTGGCATACCGACAATGATGGGGGTTGATATCACTGTCGGTTCTTAAAAACCGACACTGATCTACAGACAATAGTGTCAGTTCCTGACTCCACCCAGTAGTGTCCAGTTGAACAATACTGTCGGTTTGTAGTCCCA